>NC_141141.1:162825683-162945683 GCF_053477565.2 Lygodium microphyllum | reverse complement strand
ACACGAGCACGTGCATTGGCCATCGCCACCACCACGCACGAGGCGTGCTGTGTGTTGTCTTGTCTGCCACATTTTGAGCTCGTGTCGAGTCGAAAGATGATGGAGACAGTCATGCATTCCACCGTTTCGTGTCAACAAGAGCTGATCATAAGATGCACTCAACCCCATCGAGAATAAGCCCCGTCGACGAAGAAGCACCTCGATCACATCATTCCATTGGTTTCGGTCCATCTGTATCGATACAAGCCGCACAATATTCACGACGAGATTCACCATTAGCATTGAGAACCATGGAGCTCGAACACGATCTTGCCACCAACGAGACACGTGTTAGAGGCACCGCTCTTCGCTCCCCTCACCGCCATTGTGGGCACATGTTGACCGCGACGACGCGATGTCCTCGGAAGGATCACCACAAGTCGCTTGAGCCTAACCATTTGGTGGGGGTTACATGGCATTTGCTCACGAGTCACTCCTCATGCAACAACACGGATGCGGGGACCACGCGCCTCACCTCATCCTCCCTTGGATCTCCAAGGAGTGTTTCGATGGAGCAAGCACCACTACCATCATAGGTGTTGTGATGGTCCAACCCTCAGAGACCCGCTCGAGACCCTGTCTAGGCCCCAGGGCAACACTAGACCCTTCCCATAACTTTTCCATCTTGACCCCTCAATGCGTCACGGGGCACCCCAATATGTCACGGAACGCAACACGGAACATAACACGGCATGAGATTTTCCCAAGGGCCCATCTTGAGGGCATCACGTCATATTGATAGATAGAAAGCATTTACAAGCTTGCCGGGGCTCAGAAGGAACCTTGTCATGGTGGGTGGGTGGAGCTATCAATGCGCTGCGACAAGATGCCAACATCGTGGGTGAGGGAGCTAGAGAGATACTCCCTCATAGGTGCTGTGATGGTCCAACCCTCAGGGACCCGCTTGGGATCCCATCTAGGCCCCGGGGCAGCACTAGACCCTTCCCATAAGTTTGCCATCTCGACCCCTCAACACGTCACGGGGCACCCCAACACATCACGGAACATAACACGGCATGAGATTTACCCAAGGGCCCATCTTGAGGGCATCACGTCATATTCATAGATAGAAAGCATTTACAAGCTTGCCGGGGCTCAGTAAGGGACCTTGTCACGGTGGGTGGGTGGAGCTATCAACGCGCTACAACATGACCCCAACACCGTGGGTGAGGGAGCTAGAGAGGTACTTCCTCATACACACCTCCCCTTGAAAAAACTCGATGACCACATCGAGTGAAGGAGGCACAATTTACTGGCCTTTTGAAAATGGCAAGTTGACTCAGACTTATATTTATCGTCGGGGGTCTTAACACGCCTCACTATCAAGGCGGCCAGTGTCTACCCGCTAGGTTCCATGCTCACTGACTCTATTTACAACTGTGAAACATGGACTTTTCATACTTCTTGCATTCCACTCACTGATCAACCCAGAAGGTGCATGCCGCTTAGCCCACTACGCGAGAATCATGTCTCCCGCATCAAATGCGCCCACCCTCATTGAAGCACACCCCGGTAAAAGGATAAGATGAGAGCACTGACCCTGGTTGGACTGGAGAGTTGGAGCGCCTGGCTAGCTCGTGACGACTTGATGGGTTGCATCAAATTGCCACGCCTGGAGAGTGAGGGCCATTTCCCTCGCCATGATCTCCTTTGGGCCATTGTTGCCCAGATCTAACTGTCTCATGTGCAAGAAAAGAAGGCAAGCTCTAGATCTATCCGTACATGCCATGCCTACTTGAAATTTCAGGCCCTTGCTGGCCAGATCAATCTTTATGAGGAACATGAAAGCCTGTAACCTTCTGGCTTGCATCGCGAGGGTCATGTCCCCCCCTGAAGTCACGTCAGACATGGCCTGAAAAGATAAGAAGGTTCCCATCCGCTCAAGAAACTCTCGGTGAGGGGCCACCACGCCTTGCTTTGCTTCAGAAATGGGCCTGTGCATGCCCGGATCCATCTTGTCAGCCCGAATGAGAGCTAAGCCTTCACACCTCGCCCTCTCCTTCATTGCTTGCTCCTTGAAGAGCTGGATCTGCATGGAACTCATAGGAGTGTGAAGCCTCCTTGCTTCCGTCTTGGTTCCATCTAGTAGTCTTTCGGCCACTTTGACTTCGCCAAGACGGGTCGCATCCCTTTGGCCCAGAGACTTGAATGGGCTTGATTACACACATGGGTTTCCTTGACTCCTGCAACTCACCTTCCTGTTGAGCACGGGTCCGATGTCGTTCCCTAACTCAGCCATTTGGGTTTGCTTCCTGAAGGCCCACTCGCCATGGTTGGACCGCACTCAGAGTTCCCCAGCACTCCCAATCTTGATGCCACGTGAGGGTCTGTCACCCTCGGAATTGGCCTTTGCTCCTCACTTGCTACATGAGGGCTTTGCACCCCCTGAAATAGCCATTGAAGCACAAATTAACTCCTCCTCGGCTTCGTAGGAATAGGACCTCACTTTCTTGCGAAAGCTAACCCATTTTTGCCTACTAATCGATTTGGATTCAAGGGGCATCGGATTCGACAGGTTTGCCTCCTCCTTTTCCCCGTAGATAGATAAATGATTCACAAGTTTCCACACCTTTCTCCTCTTCCTCTCCTTCACTAAACCTCCTTCCACTTCAACTCTCCTCTTCCTCTCCTTCACCCAACGTGCAGCCATTCGTTTACCCTCCCGACGCAAGGAGCCTTCCTCAACACAAAAGGCCATTCTTTTACCCTCGCGGCTAACGTGCTCCTCCTCACACTCCTCAACACACCTGTCCATTCTTTTATACTCGCGACTAGCGAGCTCTTCACAAGGGTTGCCCATTCGTTTATTCTCCTGGCGCAAGGAGTCTTCCCCATCCACAAGCTTCATCCTCTCATCTGCATCAGAAAAAACACTAGGCACGAGTTCATTTATACTTGCTGGGCTAGACGAGTCTTCCTTCTCCTCTCCTACTCAAACACAACTCAAAACATCATGCCTCAACTCACCTTCCACACAAAACTTCAAAACTTCATGTCTTCTCGACTCAACACACTTCACTTCAACATCGCTCCTCACCTCAATATCTGTACATGGTAAAATACAAGGCACCAGTTTGTTTATGCTCGCTGGGCTAGATGAGCCTTCCTTCCCTTCTTCCGCTCCAACATATCTCAACTTAGCACCACGCTTCGACACTTCATCTTCTTTCAACTTAGCACGCTTCACCTCAACTTCACTCTTCAACTCACCCCTCACCACATTACGCTTCACCTCAACATCAACACAAAACTTCAACTCAGCATACTTCTTCGGCTTAGCATGGTCACAAGATAAAACATGTGGTCCCAGTTCTTTTATGCTCGCTGGGCCAGACGAGCCTTCCTTCTTCTCTCCTTTCTCTTCTATTTCTTCTAGTACATGCGGCGTATAACCCCGCAGCACACTTTGAGCACAAGAATTTGACTTAACCTCTTTGGCCTCGTCTACCTCCTCAATCAACACACCGTCCACAATACACTTCTTCCCATCCACTCCCTTTAACACATTATTCTTCTTTGGTTTTCTCTCTTCATGCATACTTTGCCTTGCCACCAAATCCGCATTCTGCTTCTTCACCACACCCTTCTCATCAACACCACTTTTCTTCAAACAAAGGGCCGGCGATTTTGCCTTAGCCCGCATCCTATCCTTCTCCTTCTCCTCCTCCACACCCTTCTTCAAAGTACCCCTCTCCTTCAAACCCTTTTGCATAATTTTCATTAAATGAAAAAACTGGGCCTTCATAGCCCGTCTCTTCTCCTCATCCTCATCCTCACTCTCATCCTCATCTTCTTCTTTAGACCCGGAGCTGGAACTCGGCTCCACACGTTTTGAAGGCACAAGCCACCACAGCAGCACATCCACAGGACTAGGCATAGATTTCTTCACTTCAACATCTTCCATTTTCTTCTTCTCCACCCCTTTCTTCTTCCCACGTTCCTCCTCTGCACTTCTCTTCACAACTCCTTCTCTCTTTTCACTCGGCATTCCCCCATAAGCAATCCCAACTCCAAAATCCAAAGCCATTTTTCTTCTCAACTCACTCTCCACCTCCACCTTAGTTCTCTTTGCAATCCATTTTTCAATATCCTCATTCACATCAGTTAGGTCCATCTTCAACTCCTCTTGTTCCTCTTTCATCTTCCACATTTTCTCTTTCAACTCACTTTTCTCCTTTTTACCTCACATCTCCATCTTACCCTTCAATCCTCTTATCTCCTCTCCCACCACAAAATATTCTTCCAAAAGCCTTCTTTTTTTTTTTATAAAGATTCTCCACTACAACGATTTTTGAAGCTTGCAAGGCACTCTTCCAAGTTTTCTCAACACACCTCAACCCAAGCTCCCCAACATGGGGGTTTGCACACGCCACCTGCGAAGACGGCTCTGATACCAATTGTGATGGTCCAACCCTTAAAGACCCGCTCGAGACCCCCTAGGGACCCCGTCTAGGCCCGGAGGCAGCACTAGACCCTTCCCATAAGTTTGCCATCTCGACCCCTCAACACGTCACGGGCCACCCCAACATGTCACGGAACACAACACGAAACACGACATAGAACATAACACGGCATGACATTTACCCAAGGTCCCATCTTGAGCGCATCACGTCATATTGATAGATAGAAAGCATTTACAAGCTTGCCGGGGCTCAGTAAGTGACCTTGTCACGGTGGGTGGGTGGAGCTATCAACACGCTACAACACGACGCCAACACCAAGGGTGAGGGAGCTAGAGAGGTACTCCCTCATAGGTGTTGTGGCATTGACGTTCTGGTCCCACGGGTCTACACGCAAAACCTGCACAAGAAACATGGCTCGCGGGCACCCAGCACCGCGTCGCGTCTTGGAACATGCAGCAGAAGCCAACTCGCAAGACATGTCAAGGCGACACACCGTCGCATCATAGCATGACCCCATCGCGTCGCGTTGCATCACATCACGGGCCGTTATGCTCCATGATATCCCTCCCGTGTCGCGGTTTGCTCACAACATGTGTAACACATTTTTCTAACTCCCACAAGGGTAACTTGGTGCTTGGAGTCGCCGGATCGTACCACGAAAGAGTTCTAGGCTCACAAGGATCCACACTCAACCATCTTAGAACACGACGCCACGGGGGCGACACGGTTCACAACCCACCTTTCCTCATAATAAGTCATGGCGACTAAAACTCGGAACAAGCACTTGCATTGATTTTCTTCTCTCCTCATCCAGATAGCCGAGGCCCTGCCACCTGCCCAGCTTCCACGTTAAAGACACAACTACCACTTGCATCCTTGAGTTGTTTTCTGAACTTGAATCGAAGTTGTCTCCCCCCTTCCTTTTCCTTGGCAAGTAGACTTGGGGTGAGTTGGATGCAGATGAAGCTCATGATTTCTTTGCACAGTTGGGGAGAAAGCTTGCTTTAACTTCAGCCTATAACCCTGAAGGAAATGGCAAAAGTGAAAGAGATCATCCACCTATTGTGAAGGCATTGGCAAAAGCATGTGGAGAGAAGATAAAAGAGTGGCTACAATTGCTCCCTTATGCTTTGTGGGCTGACAGAACAACTCATAGTGATGTTATAGGATATATGCCTGCAGAATTGATGTATGGTCAAAAACCTATCATGTCAATAGAAGAGATGATAGTCACATGGAGTGTGTTACCTTGGGAGGAGGAGTTGAATCAGGAGGAGTTGTTGGCTTGGTAAGTTTCCCCGTGTTGAGTCAAATTAAGCTGCAGGCTCCACTCCTGGTGGTGCCCTTCCATCAATTCCTTTAAGTTTCATCCTTGTGACCATACTCCCCCTAGAACCCTAAAAATTTGATTTCTCATAAGGTGCTGGTGAAGTCATCAAAATAACATCCATCAATCCCTAGTCCGCATCGTTTATGGTTGAGACTAGGACAGTATCTAATCATCTTTGAGCCCCCAACTTTTGTTCTTGATTAATGAAAAACATCCTTGGCAAATGCTTTTGCAGTAGTTTGTCTTTCATAAATCCAAGAATTTCACCTCTGACAATGAAATACAAATGCCCCCAACTATCCCTATTAATCATTACTCATGTCCCAAAGACCAACACAATAAGACCAAAGTCTTATCGCGTTATTCCATGCTAATGTATTCAGAGCATAGGCTTGCTTTGAGCACTCTAATTTTTTCAAAGTAACATCACCGAATCCACGTCCCAGCCAATTAAGTCCAGGAGCGCGTCTCCGACAGAAAGAGCGGTGCAATCAGTACACACCAAAGGAGGCAGACCACACGCCCCGCCCCGAGATCCAACTACGAGCTTTTTAACTGCAACAACTTAAATATACACTTTGGAGCTAGAATTACCGCGGCTCCTGGCACCAGACTTGCCCTCCAATGGATCCTCATTAAGGAATTTAGATTGTACTCATTCCAATTACCAGACTTGTAAAAGCCCAGTATTGTTATTTATTGTCACTACCTCCCCGTGTCGGGATTGGGTAATTTGAGCGCCTGCTGCCTTCCTTGGATGTGGTAGTCGTTTCTCAAGCTCCCTCTCCACAATCAAACCCTAATTCTCCATCACCCGTCACCACCATGGTAGGCCTCTATCCTACCATCGAAAGTTCATAGGGCAGAAATTTGAATGAAGCATCGCCGGCATTGAGACCGTGCGATTCGAGAAGTTATCATGATTCACCGCATTACCGGGAAAGCCCGCATCAAAATTTTATCTAATAAATGCATCCCTTCCAGAAGTCGGGAGTTGGTGCACATATTAGCTCTAGAATTACTACGGTTATCCGAGTAGCAAGGTACCATCAAAGAAACTATAACTAATTTAATGAGCCATTCGCAGTTTCACAGTACAAGAGAGTTTATACTTACACATGCATGGCTTAATCTTTGAGTCAAGCATATGACTACTGGCAGGATCATCCGGATAGCTATCTTTCCTCACACGAGCAGCACCGCTGTTGCTGCACATTCCGACGCCACATCAAGTGTGGCTACGGGGCAAAAAGGCACGACCTCATCACCAATGTGTTGTTCTTGATTTAAAGAGAAAGAGGGGAGGAGCACGAAGGCTCGAGAGTTTATGAGGAGAAAAAGAAAATGACAAATGGGGATGGGACGAGGGCATGCTTTTGTCTCCCACCATGGACAAAGCCACACACGAGCATGTGCATCGGCCATCGCCACCACCACGCATGAGGCGTGCTCCACGTTGTCTTGTATGCCACATTCCGAGCTCGTGTCGAGTCGAAAGACGATGGAGACGCTCGTGCATTCCATCGTTTCGCGTCAACAAGAGCCCATCATGAGGTACACTCAACCCCACCAAAATAAGCCCCGCTGACAAAGAAGCACCTCGATCACATCGTTCCATCAGTTTCGGTCCATCCGTATCGATAGAAGCCCCATAATATTCACGAAGAGATTTGCCGTTAGCATTGAGAACCATGGAGCTCGAACATGATCTTGTCTTCAAGGAGACACATGTTCAAGGCACCGCTCTTCGCTCCTCACCGCCATTGTGGGCACATGTTGACCGCCACGACGCGATGTCCTCAGAAGGATCACCACAAGTCACTTGAGCCTAACCGTTTGGCGGGGGGTACATGGCATTTGCTCACGAGTCACTCCTCACGCAATAACCCGGATGCGGGGACCATATGCCTCACCTCACCCTCCCTTGGATCTCTGGGGAGTGTTTCGATGGAGCAAGCACCACTACCCTCATAGGTGCAATCGGCTCCAACGACAAGGCATACCTATAAAGCCCGGAATTGTTTTCGGGGGAGGGCACGTCGCATCGCGTCATCATGGCGTGTTGAGGGGAGGGGGGGCCGAATTTTGGAGGGGGGAGGGGAAGGGCGCGTCGCGACATGGTGTGGTGTGTGTTGAGGGGGGAAGGGGGGGAGAGTTTTGGAGGTGGGGGGAGGGTGTGTCGCGTCATGACATGGTGTGTGTTGAGGAAGGGTGAGGGGAGGGGGGGCCGATTTTGGGGGGGGAGACCCGTCATGGTGGGTGTGTGTGTGTGTGTTGAGGGGAGGGGGATGTCATGTTATGTTGGGGAGGGGGTTCTCTATTGGTAATTGATTCTCCAAGTTTCAATATCTTCTTTCATTTTGTGTTTTGTATTGACTCCTCAGTATGTTTCAAGCCTCTAATACCTTGGTTCTATGCTGAGTCAAGGTCAAAACATTATTAGAATAGCTTGTAACTATAGTATACAATGCATCTGTATTCCTTTGTTTCCAAGCTCATAGAGGATCTACATTTTGAAGAATCATAACACTTGAATTTTATGGATTGGGGGTGGATTGTGGTTCTAGATTAGTCCCTAGCACTGTCTCCAGAAACTCATAAGAATCAAGGATAGTTGTAATTTTAAACTTCCATAATGTGTAGTTTATACCATCTAATTTGTCTTTATTGGGGGGGGGGGGGGGGGGGGGGGGGGAGGGACGGGGATGTCATGTTATGTTGGGGAGGGGGAGGGGGCCGCGTCACGTCACGTCGTGTCATGGAGGGGAATGTCGTGTTATGTTGCGGAGGGGGAGGGGGGCGCGTCATGTCATGTCATGGGGGGGGCGAGGGATGTCATGTTATGTTGGGGAGGTGGAGGGGGGCGTGTCGCGTCTTGTCATGTCATGGGGGGGGATGTCATGTTATGTTGGGGAGGGGGAGGGGGGCTCGTCGGGTCGTGCCGTGTCATGGGGGGGGATGTCATGTTATGTTGGGGAGGGGGAGGGAGACACGTTGCATCGTGTCATGTCATGGGGGGGGGGGGGGGGGGGGGGGGGGATGTCATGTTATGTTGGGGAGGGGGAGGGGACCGCATCACATCACATCGTGTCATATGCGGGGGGGGGGGGGGGATGTCATGTTATGTTGGGGAGGGGGAGGGGGCCGCGTCGCATCGCGTCGTGTCATGGGGAGGGGGGGCGCATCGCATTGTGTCGTTGCGTCGTGTCGTGTCATGGGGGAGAGGGGGGGATGTCATGATATGTTGTGGAGGGAGAGGGGGGCACGTCGCATCATGTTGTGTCATGGGGGGGGGGGGGGGGGGGGGGGGGGGAGTGGGGGATGTCATGTTACATTGGGGAGGGGGAGGGGGGTGGGCACGTCGCATCGCATCGTGTCGTGTCAGGGGGGGATGTCATGTTATATTAGGGAGGGGGAGGCGGGTGCGTCGCGTCGTGTCCTTTCATGGGGAGGGGGGGATGTCGTGTTATGTTGGGGAGGGGGAGGGGGATGCGACACGTCGCGTCGTGTCATGGGGGGGATGTCATGTTATGTTGGGGAGAGGGAGGGGAGCGGGCGCATCGAGTCGCGTCGTGTCGTGTCATGGGGGGTGGATGTCATGTTATGTTGGGGAGGGGGAGGGGGCTGCGGCACGTCACGTCATGTCATGTGGGGGGGGGGGGGAGGGGAGGCATGTCATGTTATGTTGGGGAGGAAGAGGGGGAGGGGGCAGGCACGTCACATCGTGTCGTATCGCATCGTGTCGTGTCATGGGGGGAGGGGATGTCATGTTATATTGGGGAGGGGGAGGGGGGCCCGACGCGTCGCGTCGTGTCATTTGGGGGGGGAGAGGGGGGAGGCCATGTTATGTTGGGGAGGGGGAGGGGGGCACATTGCATCGTGTCATGGGGGAGGGGAGGGGGGGGAGGGGGGGAGGGGGGAAGGGGGGGATGTCATGTTATGTTGGGGAGGGGGTGTAAGGGCTTTGTAGCGATACCATGCCGTTGCTACCGAATGCACCTATATAGGGAGTAGTAGTGACTCAAAGCCCTACCTTGCTTCCACTGTACGTGTGATTCCCTATACATAGTGGTGAACCCTCTTATGTGTGGCGTCACAAGGGTGTAGTCCTAGGATGTGTCTATGTTGTCTCGCTTTTTGGATTGAATAATACAAGAGTATACCTTGAGCTCATATATCGTGTTACCTTTCTGTGCCATGTTGAGTGTGTAACGAGTGCAAGTTTATCACACTTGGTATCAGAGCGACTCTTGCTCGGAGTGAAGGAGTGCTCATGGAAGCAGGAGAAAAGATCCAGTGTCCCAAAGAGATCAAAGTTGTAATGACCCACAGCGTGATGCCCCGCGTCGTGTCGCCCCACGTCGCGTTGCCCCACGTCGTGTCGACCCCCTATCGCATCTGCCCACGTTGCATCACCCTGGCGTGACGTCCCAACATCGACATCCCACCGTCTGAAGACATGACGCGGCTTCCCTGCGGCATGACCCACACCACCACAAGGCAAAACGTGGCTTCCCCACGTTGACACCACCACCAACCACATGGAGTGTCAAGATTGTGGGAGAGAAGGAAGGAGTCTCACTTGTAGCTTTCTTGCTTGCACAATGGGGGAATACACGCAAGGGTGGAGGCTGAAAACAGTTTTCCTCTTCTTAGTTGTTGAAGCCAAAAGAACTCAAGTACAAAGAAATAGAAGAACCCTAGATATGGGTCTCAAACCAAACTCAACTAACTAAGGTGGCATACTAACTGAGCCACGAACTAGAGTAGATAAGGATAGCTATCATGTAGCTATTATTCAGGGACGGTGTACCAACCGCATCTGCAACTAACAAGTCGGTGACATAAATACACAACGGTCACCCTGGCATATCACAAGTGGAGCTCGATATCTCAACACTCTCCCTCGAGCTCAATCCCAATTCCTGCACACCAAGCAGGTCTCTAAACTTGCGCAGCTTCTCTGCGCCCAATGCCTTCGTGAATATGTCAGCTACCTGATCCTCTGTGCTGACATAAACTAGATCAATAAGACCTAGTAAAACCCTCTCTCGCACATAGTGATAATGCACCTCAATGTGCTTTGTTCTAGCATGATAGACTGGGTTATTTGCCAAGTGTATACTACTCATGTTGTCACAATAAATGACAACTGGCCCATGTGTAGACTGATGCATATCATAAAGTAGCTTATGCAACCAAGCTACCTCACATGCAGCCATTGCTGCACCCCTGTACTCGGCCTCTGTGCTGGATAAGGCAACTGTAGACTGTTTCTTGCTGCTCCAAGTGACTGCAGCACTCCCAAAAGAGAACACATATCCACTGGTAGATCGTCTATCAGAAATGCTACCAGCCCGATCAGCATCAGTGTATCCATGCAACTGTATCTGAACCCCAGTCTCATAAAATAGTCCATACTGCAATGTGGACTTCACATACCTGAGTATGCGTCTAGCAGCATCCAAATGCGGTTTCCTTGGAGCCTGCATAAACTGACTTACCAATCCAACAGCATAGCTTAAATCTGGCCTGGTAATAGTCATATAAATCAAACTTCCTACTATGCGTCTGTACATAGTAGGGTCTTCCAGAAGCTCACCTGCATCTGTGCTCAGCTTCACATTCTGCTCCAAAGGAACTGAAATAGGCTTACAGCCTGTCATCCCATATTTGGACAGCATGTCCAATCCATACTGCCTCTACAAGAGCTGTATCCCACTTGGTGATCTAATCACCTCAATGCCCAAGAAATAACGCAGCTCTCCCAAATCCTTCATCTCAAACTTCTGCTTCAATAGCATTTTCACATGAAGGATATCTTCATCACTGTCACCTGTCATAATCAAATCATCAACATAAATGACAAGTAGCATAATACCTTTCTATGTTTTCCTCACATAAAGTGAGAAATCTGCCTTGGAAATCTGAAAGCCAATAGTGACAAGATACTGTCCTATCTTGTCAGACCATGCTCTAGGTGCTTGCTTCAAGCCATACAAGGCTTTCTTCAACCTGCAAACAAACTCAGGATGAACTGCATGCACAAAACCTGGTGGCTGCTCCATATATACCTCTTCTTGCAAATCACCATGCAAGAAGGCATTCTTTACATCCATCTGATGTAAAGACCATCCCTTTGATGCAGCCATAGCAATGACTGCTCTTACGGTTGCCATCCTTGCAACCGGACTGAATGTTTCTTCATAGTCAATTCCATATGTTTGTGCATACCCCTTGACTACTAATCTTGCCTTGTATCTGTTCACAGAACCATCTGCATTGTGTTTCACCTTATAAACCCACTTACAGCCAATTGCATTCTTACCTTTAGGCAAAGGTACAAATTCCCATGTAGCATTTGCTTCCAAGGCATCCATTTCTTCATCCATGGCTTTCTCCCATTTTTCTTTTCCCATGGCTTGCTCAAAAGAAGTGGGTTCTGGTTCCTGTATCACCTTGACCATATATGCATAGTGAATGGCTGTAAATCCATCATATTTCAGCCTATCCACAGGATACCTAACTCTGGTAGACCTGCGCAAAGTGGGTTCACTCCCAGGTGCTCTCAAAACATCCCTGGTCTTCCTTACTCCAGGTGTAACAATAGAAGGAATACCCAACTCATCATCAATGCTGTGTTCTGAGCCACTGGATTCACCATCCACATAAGAGTGACCTGCATTCACATCAAACATGGGCTGATCAACCTTCTCTTTTCCTTTTCGTGATACATGCATACCACTATTTGCATTGCTTTGAGAAGATTCTCCTGATCTCAATCTGCCTGTCCATGGCAAAGAATGTGAACCACTGCTAGAAAACGCTCCAGGTCCACTAATATTTTGTGATTGCTGCTGTGAATTCTGTGCAGCATTACCATTTTGTGCATCTACATCATCAATCACATTTACTGGTTTATACCAGCTACTCATCTCATCAAAAACAACATCTCTGCTCACTATAAACTTACGAGTAGAAGGGTTATAGCATCTATACCCTTTTTGCTGCAGAGAGTAACCAATAAAGATGCACTTCTCAGCTTTTGGATCCAACTTGGATCTCAACTCATCTGGCACATGTACATAGGCAATGCAACCAAAAATTTTCAAATGAGAAATATCTGGTTTCCTACCAGTATAACTCTCCTCTGGAGTCATTCCATGTATTGCTGCAGTGGGAGTCCTGTTCATTATGTAGACTGCTGTAGCAACTGCTTCAGCCCAATAAAAATCTGGCAAGTCTTTTTCATTGAGCATGGCACGAGATACCTCTCCAATATGCATGTTTTTCCTTTCTGCAACTCCATTTTGTTGTGGGGTATGACTGCATGAATATTGCTGCTTTATGCCATGCTCCTGCAAGAACCTTGCAAACTCATTTGAGAGGTACTCTCCCCCTCCATCTGACCTTAGGCATTTTATTTGCAGGCCTGTTTCTTTTTCAACCATAGCTTTAAGAGTTTTGAAATGCCCAAAAACTTCACTTTTCTTTTTCATAAAATACACCCAAACTTTTCTGCTATAGTCATCAATAAAACTAACAAAATAATGACAGCCTCCAAGAGATGCAGCTTTAGTAGTCCACACATTAGAGTGGATTAGTTCCAATGGCTTCTGACTCTCTTGAACATGTCTAGGAAATGGTTTCCTTGCCTGTTTTCCAAACTGACAGGCTTCACATACCTTATGCATTTCTGCAACCTTGAATTTAGGCAATCCTGCAACAATATTTTGGGCCTGCATTGATTTAAGTCGTTGTACATTAACATGACCAATGCGTTTATGCCAGATATCAATATCTACAACTACACCGGTCCCATGTGCAAACATTGCTGCACTCAATTCAGACATGTCTGCATCCAACGTAAACATTCTGCCCTTCTTCTTTCCTTTTGCTATCAAGCGACCTTTATTTTTCATATCCTCAACAAAGCATCCATGAGGATTAAATCTGACCTGCAAGCCCTGTTCAACCATTTGACCAACAGAAACCAGATTCTTGGTGATATTCGGGACATGAAATATATCGGACAGGTATTTCTTTTTCCCATCCTACATAGACAAGGGAATTTTTCCAATCTGCACAATAGGATGTGCAGTATCATCACCAGTCTCCACAAATCCTGGTTTTTTCATTTTCCTTGCATCCTCCATCCATTCTGCATGACCTGTCATGTGGTTTGATGCACCTGAGTCAACATACCATACATCATTGCTTTCTTCTGCACTTGTCACAGAATTGTTCATGTGCTGCACCATGAACAAATGCTCATTTCTGTCATCACCCTGTCTACTAGAAGATGCATAATTCCCTTGTTGCAATTTTCCATTCATGATGTCATTCTGCTTTTTATAGCAGTCTTTAGCCATATGACCCATTTTACCACAGTAGTAGCATTCAATATTACTGTTTGCATTTTGGCCTCTTTGCCATCCACCACGACCTCTTTGGCTCCCCCTGCCTCTAGAGTTACCATGTCCTCCTCCATAGGACTGGTTTTCTTGAGTTTGCTGCATATTCTGATTTCTACCACGGCCTCCAAATCGGCCTCCTCTACCTCTGCCTCTACCTCTTCCAGCATTTGAGTAGAAGACAGCTTCTTTTGAAGTTCCTCCTGAAGAAGATGCACCACCATTTCTCTGCTCCTCAGAAATTAGAAGAGCAATCAACTCCTCAAAATCAGGAAATCTTTCACGAACTGAAATGGATGTCCGAAACTGTGCATAATCCTTTCCTAGACCATTCAAGGTCACAGAAACTAAATCATCATCTTCCACTGGCGACCCAATGGAAGCAAGTGCATCTGCAATCTTCTTCACCTTCATGTGGTAGTCATTGATGCTCATATTTTCTCTTTGCACATTGTGCAACTCTTGCTTGAGCTGCATTTTCCTGGCTTGCGTATTTGTGCTATACATCTTTGATAGAGTATCCCATGCCTCCTTTGGCGTACTTGCATCCTGAATATGCACAATCATAGAGTCTGAAATGCTAATAGACAGCCAGTACATAACTTTCCTGGCTCTCTCATGCCATGCTTTGAATGCCTGCATTTGCTGTTGATTGGGAACATCAGGAAGAACTGGTTCTTCTTCATTTCCTGCAACAAATTCCCAATATCATTTTCCCATAAGGAAATTCATCATTCTAAACTTCCATGCTTGGAAGTTGTTCTTGTCAAGCTTTTCAGTTACAATCTGTGAAAGAGAATCAGACGCCATTACAGAATACTGCAAAAAATTCTGTCACTGCAAAGAACACAGCTTTGGCCTCACAAGGGCTAATCTGCAAAACTGGCGAAAGTGGTTTTTGACCACACAGTCACTTCCTAGTGACGATTTTGCATCAACAGGCAACAGGGATGATTCTGTAACTCCCAATGTCTCTACGCACAAGCATACGATGCAATTTCTACAGTAACTTTTCACCGACCTGTAGAACAGTGGCTGCACAGCATAAAACTGGGCCTTTTCCTGAGTGCGTGCAAAAAACTTTCGCCTCCAAAACAGGCCCCGAAATGGCCTCAAATTAAAAAAACAAGGTCGCTCTCTTGCTTCACCGCGAAGGGTGTCTCAACCTGAGACAATGCACTCCTGCACTTTCCGACTGTGCTACCTGCAGAGATCTGCTCCCAAAACAGAAAATGAAAGCAACACTGCTCCTCTTACCAGAACACCGCGAGCTTGGCTTGCTTTCTTGAGCTCCTTACCACGAACAAGGCTCTGATACCATGTCAAGATTGTGGGAGAGAAGGAAGGAGTCTCACTTGTAGCTTTCTTGCTTGCACAATGGGGGAATACACACAAGGGTGGAGGCTGAAAATAGTTTTCCTCTTCTTAGTTGTTGAAGCCAAAAGAACTCGAGTACAAAGAAATAGAAGAACCCTAGATATGGATCTCAAACCAAACTCAACTAACTAAGGTGGCATACTAACTGAGCCACGAACTAGAGTAGATAAGGATAGCTATCATGTAGCTATTATTCAGGGATGGTGTACCAACCGCATCTGCAACTGACAAGTCAGTGACATAAATACACAACGGTCACCCTGGCATATCACGAGTGGAGCTCGATATCTCAACATGGAGGACAAAAGGGAGAATGCCACCCTCCCAACAATGGAGGAGAGGAAGAAGAGTAGAGGGCAAGAATGGAGAGTGGCCCAAGAGGAGAAGGTGGCCGGACTTGAAAGACAATTAGATGGTATGTCAGGCATGCTCGAGTCAATATGGAGGAACATGTAGATGAAGGAAGAGGAGGCAGAAAGGAGAAAAAAACTAGAAGTAGAGCAGGGCTATAGAGAATGGGTGTTACAACAACAAGAAGAGGAGAAAAGACACAGAATGCAAGAAGAGATGGATAGAATGGGTAGAGAGGAGACATCTAGGAGGGCGCAAGATACAAGGAAGGAGAAGGAGAAAGTAGTAGAATTAGGAAGCAAAAAGAAAGACAAGAAGAAGGAGAAGAAGCACCACCGTAAAGAAGAGGAAGGTAGTGATAGTTCAGAGGATGATTATGGAAAATTCAAGATGCCCCAACCATCCAAGTACAAGGGAGAGAGATATGGGTTGGTTTTGAAGAAATGGATCGTAGAGGTAGACAGGTACTTGAAGTATTCACGGATAACCGAAGACAGAAAGGCGGAGGTGGCAGCCATTTACTTGGAGGAGGACGCTGCCAGTTGGTACCTGCTGGAACAAGAGCAAGGCCACACAATCTTTCCGTGGGAAGAACTCTAGGAAGAATTGAAGGACTACTTCATTCCAAAGATGGAAAAATTCAAAGTGAGAGATGAATGGAGGAACCTCAAGCAAACACAGGGAAAGATGAAAGAATATGTCAGGAAATATAGGCAGATCATGCTGCAGCTACCTCCCCCAAAAAAAAACCCGCTCCATCCATTCCACCCCACCTCACCTCAAAAAACCCCGCTCAACCCACCTCACCCCCCACGACACATCACATCCTCATCTCCTCCCCTCCCCATCCCACCTCACCTCAAAAAACCATGCTCAACCCATCCCACCTCACCCCCCCAAAAACTTCACTCCACCCTAAACCCCCCCTCCCACCTCACCTCACCTCACCTCACCTCACACCACCCCACCTCACCTCACCTCACCCCCCCACGACATGGTGCAACTTCCCCCTAAGAAAACCCCGCTCCACCCAACCCCCCGCCCTTCCCCCCCCCCCAAAACACCTCACACCACCCCACCCCACCCCACCTCACCTCACCCTCCCACGACATGGTGCACCCTCCCCCTTAGAAAATCTCGCTCCACCCAATCCCCCGCCCCTCCCCCCAAAAAAAAAACCCCCACTCTACCCAAGTCTGTCCTCCCAGAAAAAAAAAATCCCACTCCACCTAAGTCCGTTCCCCCCACCGGCCCCCCCCCAAAAAAAACCCACTCCACCCAAGGCCCCCTCCCCCCCCCCCAAGACATGGAAACCCCATGAAACCCCCCCCCCCCACGCCATGGCACAACCCCACCCCACATCACGGCACACCCTCATCCCCCCCCCCCACCCCAACCCACCTCACCTCTAAAAACCCCTCTCAACCCACCCCACCTCACCCCCCCACGACACGGTGCACCTTTCCCCCCTTAGAAAACCCTGCTCCACCACCCCTACGACATGGCACAATCCCCCCTCTCCCCCCCAATGGCATGGCACAACCTCCCCCCCATGACATGGCAACCCCCTGAAAAAACCCCGCTCCATCGATCCCACCCCACCTCACCTCAAAAAACCCCACTCAACCCACCCCACCCCACCTCACCCCCCCACGCCATGGCACACCCTCATCCCCCCCTCCCCTTGCCTCTCAAAAAACCCCCTACCCAACCCCACCTCACCCCCCCACCTCAAAAAACCCCGCTCCATCCACACCACCCCACCGCACCTTTGAAAACCCCGCTTAACCCACCCTACCTCACCTCACCTCCCCACAACACGGCACACCCTTCCACCCCATCTCACCCCCCACGACAGGGTGCATCCACCCCCACCATCCCACCTCAAAAAACTCCGCTCCATCCAGACCACCACACCCTCAAAAAACCCCGCTCAACCCACCCCACCTCACCTCACCCCCCCACGACACGACACCCTCCCCACCCCACCTCACCTCACCCCCCCACGACACGGCACACCCTCCCCACCCCACCTCAACCCCCACGACACGGTGCATCCTCTCTGCACCCCACCTCGAAAAACCCCGCTCCATCCACACCACCCTACCACACCTCAAAAAACCCTGCTCAACCCACCCCACCTCACCTCACTCCCCCCCCCCACAACACGGCACACCCCCAACCCCACCTCACCCCCCCACAACACGGCGCATCCGCCCCCACCACCCCACCTCAAAAAACCCCGCTCAACCCACCCCACCTCACCTCACCCCCCCCCACAATACAGAACACCCCATGCCCCACAACACGACACACCCCTCCCATCCCACATGACCCCCCACGACGTGGTGCATCCCACCTTGAAAAACCCCACTCCATCCATACCACCCCACCACACCTCAAAAAACCTTGCTCAACCCACCCCACCTCACCTCACCCCCCATGATACAGCACACCCCCCCACCCCACCTCACCCCCCCACGACACGATGCATCTGCCCCCACCACCCCACCTGAAAAAACCCTGCTCAACTCACCCCACCTCACCTCACCCCCCCACTACACGGCACACCCCTCCCATCCCACCTCACCCCCCACCACGCGACGCATCCCTCCACCCCACCTCGAAAAACCCCGCTCAACCCATCCCACCTCACCTCACATCCCCCCCCATGACATGGCACACCCCCCCACCCCACCTTAGGAAACCCCGCTCAACCCACCCCATGTCACCTCACCCCCCCACGACATGGCACACCCCCCACCCCACCTCACCCCCCCATGACACAGCGCATCCCCCCCGCACCCCACCTCAAAAAACAACGCTCCATCCACACCAGCCCACCACACCTCAAAAAACCGCGCTCAACCCACCCCACCTCACCTCACCCCCCCCACGACACGGCACACCTCACCCCCCAACAACACGGTGCATCCCCCCTGCACCCCACCTTGAAAAACCCCGCTCCATCCACACCACCCCACCTCACCTCACCCCCCCCCCCCCCACGACATGCATACCCCCCCACCCCACCTCACCCCCCCATGACATGGCACCACCCAACCCCCCACGACATGGCACACCCTCCCTCCTCAGAAAACCCTGCTCCACCGAGCCCCCGACGACATGGCACACTCTCCCTCCTCAAAAACCCTGCTCCGCAATGACACGGCACACATGCCCCACTGCACACAACCCCCTCCTGCGACATGGAACCACCCACCCCCCGGCGGACCTCCTCAAAAAACCCCCCCACGATATGGCACCACCCAACCCCTCCGTGACATGGCACACCCTCCCTCCTCAGAAATCCCCGCTGCAACAACCCCCCCGCACAACATAGCACACCCTTCCTCCTCGGAAAACCCTGCTCCACCAAACCCCCCCACAACATGGCACACCCTCCTCTCCCAAAAAACCTCGCATAGTGAGAAGGGGGTATCACGTGAAAGCGAGGCACAGGGAGGGACCGTGCACGACGTACGCAAAGACAATCGCGATGAGGAGAGGAGGCACCACGTCATGGCAAGGCGAGGGGGTTTCCTACCACGATGTCAGCATTGGAGAGTCAAGACGTGATCTGAGGGGATTGCCATGCCATGGTCTCGAAACAAGCATGCAAAAGGGTGCAGCACCAAGACTTCCCGGGAGGTCACCCATCCGAGTACCATTCTAGCCCAAGCATGCTTGACTGCAGAGTTCTGATGGGATTCGGTGTATTAGCGCTGGTATGAAGGCACCAGAAACACAAAGGAATTCCAAAGAGCTCTTGTATATTCACAAAATGGCACGAGAGAGCTCAAGAGCGAGGCATGGCGGCTGCATGCCATGCCGTTCATGCCACGGAGGATGCGACTCAACGCGAACCCTAAACCCCGCGCACATGGAGGCAACACACAAAAGATTGGATGCCACCGTCTCGTGCCATTTCTAACACGAAGAGCAAGCATCCACGTGAAGAGCACCTTGTGCACACATAGGCGATGACGTAGAAAAGATCAAGCCGCAGAATACGTGCCATGGAGGACACGTGCCCATAGCATGCCACAAGGCGGTGGGGGAGAGGGGGGCATGCCATGACATGCCATTTATACCATGGAGGACCCATGTCCACGCGAGCACTAAACCCTGCACACATGAGATTGAGTCATAGAATCCATGCCATGGACGAACTTGGAATGCCACTGTGTACCCTTTATGACACCAAGGGCGAGCATCCACGCGAAGAGAACCTCGCGCACATAAAGGCAACGGGGTACAAAAGATCAAGTCATAGAATCCACGTCGCGGAGGGTGCATGTCCATGTGAAGAAGAGAACCCCACGCACGTGGAGGCGACGTGCAGAAGATCCAAGTGTCATAGAATCCATGCCACGACGGGTGGACTTGAAGAGAAGGCGATCAAACCACCCACATGAGCTAGGCTAGATTGGGTGCACCGTGTGCGCGAGGACTTGGGAGCGTGCCATGACACACAAGGGCCGAGGCCAAGAAAACCCTGTCAAACCGAGCAGAAGGGGGACAAATCGGTGCGGCGGCTGGCTGAATCTCCCCGATCATTTGGAATTTCCATTCAGAGTCCTCGAGGCGACCACTTTCGGCACCTCAAGGGAGACTCTCAACACATGCTCTTGGGTCGCCAAGCGCCCCTACTATCAGTCGAGTAACAACCAGGGAGATAGAGAGCGCCACGTCTAGCATGGATTCTGACTTAGAGGCGTTCAATCATAATCCTACACATGGTAGCTTCATGCCACTGGCTTTTCAACCAAGCATAATGACCAATTATGTGAATCAACGGTTCCTCTCGTACTAAGTTGAATTACTATTGCGGCACCGCTCATCAGTAGGGTAAAACTAACATGGTCTAAACCCAGCTCACGTTCCCTATTGGTGGATGAACAATCCAATAATTGGAGAATTCTACTTCGCAATGATAGGAAGAGCCGACATCGAAGGATCAAAAAGCAACGTCGCTATGAACGCTTGGCTGCCACAAGCTAGTTATCCTTGTAGTAACTTTTCTAACGCCTCTAGCTTCAAATTTAGAAACACTAAAGGATCGATAGGCCATGCTTTCACAGTTTGTATTCGTACTGAAAATCAAAATCAAATGAGCTTTTACCCTTTTGTTCCACATGAGATTTCGGTTCTCGTTGAGCTCATCCTAGGACACCTGCGTTATCTTTTAACAAATGTGCCGCCCCAACCAAACTCCCCACCTAACAATGTCTTCCGGGTGGATCGGCACATGAGTGTGCCTTAAGACTAGAAGTAGGGGCCAAGCCTCGCCTCCACCTCAGAGAGTAAGTAAAATAACATTAAAAGTAGTGGCATTTCACTTGCGCCAAAGGCTCCCACTTATTCTACACCTCTCAAGTCATTTCACAAAGTCGGACTAGACTCAAGCTCAACAGGGTCTTCTTTCCGCTGATTCTTCCAAGTCCGTTCCCTTGGCTATGGTTTTGCTAGATAGTAGATAGGAATAGTGGGAATCTTGTTAATCCATTCATGCGCATCACTAATTAGATGACGAGGCATTTGGCTACCTAAAGAGAGTCATAGTTACTCCCGCCATTTACCAGTGCTTGGTTGAATTTCTTCACTTTGACATTCAGAGCACTCGACAGAAGTCACATTGTGTCGACATCCGCAGGAACCATCGCAATGCTTTGTTTTAATTAAAAAGTCGGATTCTCCTTGTCCATACCAGTTTTGAGACGGCTGCTCACCGCCTAGGGAGGGTCGCCCCGTGAGGGACGACGTTCTATCCCCGTCACTCGATCCACACGCAGAGGTCCGCCCTCGCCCCACTGGGGCAACTCGGGCAGACCCTCGACAGCCTCCGAGGTCAAGAAGTAGACCCCTAGACCCAGAGCCAATCCTTTTCCCGAAGTTACGGATCCATTTTGCCAACTTCCCTTACCTACATTGTTCTATCGACGAGAGGTTGTTCACCTTGGAGACTTGATGCGGTTATGAGTACGATCAGGCATGATCGGCATTCCCTCCTCCAGATTATCACGGGCCGCCGGGGGCGCACCGGACACCGCGAGACGTGCGGTGCTTTACCACCCGCCGCTGGACCCTATCTCAAGGTGATCCGACTTCAGGGTGGACGGGCTGTTAAAAAGAAAAGAGAACTCTTCCCGGAGCCCCCGCTGGCGTCTCCAAATTCGATCACGTTGCCCTCCACCGCCACGTCCCGGTTTAGAAATATTAACCCGATTCCCTTTCGATGAGGGGCACGCATTGCGCCCTTGACACAGGACTGCCCCATCTCTTAGGATCGACTAACCCATGTCCAATTGTTGTTCACATGGAACCTTTCTCCACTTCGGTCTTCAAAGTTCTCATTTGAATATTTGCTACTACCACCATGATTTGCACTGGGGGCCATTTCACTCGTGCTTGCGTCGAGAGCTGTGCCACGACCCCCACGCCCTCCTACTCATCGGGGCCTCACACTCGCCTCGATGGCCAGGTATAGGTCGCATGCTTCAGCGCCATCCATTTTTGGGGCTAGTTGATTCGGCAGATGAGTTGTTACACACTCCTTAGCGGATTTCGACTTCCATGACCACCATCCTCCTGTCTTAATCAATCAATACCCTTTGTAGGATCTAGGTTAGTGCACAGTTCGGCACCATAACCCGGCTTTTGGTTCATCCCGCATCGCTAGTTCTACTTACTAAAAATGGCCCACTTGGAGCTCGCATTCTGCGCCGGGGTTCAACAGAGCAACCCTGGTCGCTTACCTATTTACAGTTTGAGAATAGGTCGAGGGTTTTTCAACCCCGATGCCTCTAATCATTTGCTTTACTTGATAAAACTATGAGGAGCTCCGGCTATCCTGAGGGAAACTTTAGAGGGAACCAGCTACTAGATGGTTTGATTATTCTTTCGCCCCTATACCCAAGTCTAACGAATGATTTGCACGTGAGTATCACTACAAGCCTCCACCAGAGTTTCCTTTGGCTTCGCCCTGCTCATGCATAGTTCACCATCTTTCGGGTCCCAGTAGGTATGCTCCCACTCAAACCTTTCACAGAAGATCATGGTCGGTCAATGGTGCACCCCGTGAAGGGGATCCCACCTATCAGGTTCCTTGCATCTCCATGGGTTTGCCACCCACCGGCTCGCGTACATGTTAGAATCCTTGGTCCGTGTTTCAAGACGGGTCGAATGGAAATCCCAGAGCGCCAGCGTCCCGAGCGTGCAGGTGCAAAGCCCGCCACAAGTGGTGCACGCTTCGTTCCTTGACCAACGCGACGACATCGACAAGCCATCTAAAGCCCGCTCTTGTCCCGCCGCACCGGCCCACGCTGACCAGCACCGGCCTCCATTCGCTTCCCTCCCAATAAATTCAAGCACTTTTTAACTCTCTTTTCAAAGTCCTTTTCTTATTTCCCTCGCGGTACTTTTGCTATTGGTCTCTTGCCTATATTTAGCCTTGGATGGAATTTACCACACACTTAGGGCTGCATTCCCAAACAGCCTGACTCATTGACGGCGCCTCGTGAAGCGACAGGATCCGAGCTCGACAGGGCTCTCACCCTCTTTGACGCCCCTTTCTAGGGGGACTTGGGCTCGGTCCGCCATAGAGGACGCCTCTCCAAACTACACTTCGCACGACAAAGCTATGCGATTTCCAAGTTGGGCTCTTTCTGGTTCGCTCGCAGCCTTGCCTGATTTGAGGTCCGAGTTCCGTTTCAGGTCATCGAGGGCAAGCCCCGGCTCCAAAGAGCCCGATCTGACACGTGGAGCCTGAAAGAGGCACCTGCAAATAGCCGCCACCTCGATGAGGAGATGAACCACCCTTGCGGAGCAACGTCACCGCACGGTGCTGCTGGTACATTTGCCAACCATGGCATCCCATCGGAGCGCGGACGACCAATTCCACCCTTCCCCGAAGAAGGGGAGAGGGTGTAGGGGAGTTAGGGACGCTCAAGTAGGCATGCCCTTGGACGAGCTGCGGGCGCAAGTTGCGTTCAAAGACTCAATAATTCACAGAATTCTGCAATTCACACTACCTATCGCATTTCGTTGCATTCTTCATCATTGCAAGAGCCAAGATATCCGTTGCTGAGAGTCGTTGCGTTCTGTTTTTTGATCCTCCCGAGGGGAGGAATCTCAGACAAGACAAGGTTTATTAAGTTCCTCCTGCCATCCCCGCATGCGGGGAGGGGCAAAGTGTTTATCAAGGCGGGGGCGTGCCTGAACGAGCACGATGGAGGGGGATCACCCCGAGCGAGGGAGAGAGGTCGAAGGAGTCCCTCCTTCCTCCTCCACCCACACGGTCTCGCAGGACGACCCCGAAGCATAGCCTCCCTTACTGCCGCCCGACTCCGATGAGGGGAGAGAGGATGCCAACCATGCCTTCGAGTGTGATCCCTCACGGACATTCCACGGTTCACATTGTTCTCACAAATGTGTATCAATGATCCTTCCGCAAGTTCACCTACGGAAACCTTGTTACAACTTCTCCTTCCTCTAAATGCTAAGGCTTAATGAACTTCTCACAATGTCACCAGTGGCGAACCACCAGCGAACCACCATTCAATCGGTAGGAGCGTCGGGTTGTGTACAAAGGGTAGGGATGTAGTCAACGCGAGCTGATGACTCACACTTATTAGGAATTCCTCGTTGAAGATCAATACTTGCAATGATCTATCCCTATCACGATGAAATTTCAAAAGATTACCCAAACCTCTCGACGCAGGTGGTAAACTCGTTGAATTCATCAGTGTAGTGTGCGTGCGGCCTAGAACATCTAAGGGCATCACAAACTTGTTATTGCCTCAAACTTCCATGGCCTAGACGACCATAGTCCCTCTAAGAAGTTGGCCACGAAGAGGATCCTTCATGTAACTAGTTAGCAAGCTGAGGTCTCGTTCGTTAACAGAATTAACCAGACAAATCACTCCACCAACTAAGAACGGCCATGCACCACCACCCATAGAATCAAGAAAGAGCTCTCAATCTGTCAATCCTTACTATGTCTGGACCTGGTAAGTTTCCCCGTGTTGAGTCAAATTAAGCCGCAGGCTCCACCCCTGGTGGTGCCCTTCCATCAATTCCTTTAAGTTTCAGCCTTGCGACCATACTCCCCCCGGAACCCAAAAACTTTGATTTCTCATAAGATGCTAGCGAAGTCATCAAAATAACATCTGCCAATCCCTAGTTGGCATCGTTTATAGTTGAGACTAAGACGGTATCTGCCCCCAACTTTCGTTCTTGATTAATGAAAACATCCTTGGCAAATGCTTTCGCAGTAGTTTGTCTTTCTTAAGTTGGAGAAAGCCTCTAACTTCAGCTTCAAGAAATAATCCCATGTCATCTTGCTATAATCATCCACAATTAGCATGAAACACAAGCTCCCTCTAAGGGACTCCATCCTCATCGGTCCACAAAGATCGGTAGAAATAAGCTCCAAGGGTGCTGAAGACTATCTTGAAGCCTTGTTGGGAATACAATGAAAGACGAATGCCCCCAACTATCCCTATTAATCATTACTCATGTCTCGAAGCCCAACACAATAAGACCAAAGTCGTATCGCGTTATTCCATCCTAATGTATTCAGAGCATAGGCTTGCTTTGAGCACTCTAATTTTTTCAAAGTAACATCACCGGAGCCAATTAAGTCCACCTCACCTCACCCCCCCACCCCACCTCACCTCACCCCCCCACGACATGGCGCACCTTCCCCCCCTAAGAAAACCGCGCTCCACCCAACCCCCTGCACCCCCCCCCCCCCAAGACATGGCACAATCCCCCCCCTCCCTCAAAAAAAAACCCGCTCCATCCATCCCACCCCACCTCACCTCAAAAAACCTCCCTCAACCCCCCTCACCCCCCACGACACATCACACCCTCATCCCCCCCCCCTCCCCACCCCACCCCACCTCACCTCACCTCACAAAACCCTGCTCAACCCACCACACCTCACCCCCCCAAAAAACTTCACTCCACCCTAAACCCCCCCCTCCCACCCCACCTCACCTCACCTCATCCCCCCACGACATGGTGCACCTTCCCCCTAAGAAAACCCCGCTCCACCCAACCCCCCCGCCCTCCCCCCCCCCCAAAAACACCTCACACCACCCCACCCCACCCCACCTCACCTCACCTCACCCCCCCACAACAGGGTGCACCTTCCCCCTTAAACCCCGCTCCACCCAACCCCCCGCCCCCCAAAAAAAAAACCCACTCTACCCAAGTCCATCCTCCCAAAAAAAAAAAAACCCACTCCACCCAAGGCAGGGGCCCCCCCCAAGACATGGAAACCCCATGAACCCCCCCCCCCCCTCCCCCAATGCCATGGCAAGAAAAATCTATATCTTCATACCTTGCTCGTGAAAGCATATCAGCTACTAGGTTGTCTTTACCTACTATGTGCGTGAACTCAAGGTTCATGGATTTTATGTACCCAATCCACCTAAGCATGGCAATATCTGGAGTAGAGCAACTCATGATCATACCTAGAAGAGGCAAACAATCTGTTTCAACCACCAGAGTAGCTCCAATAAAGTACTGTCTCTATCATTCTTGAGAGCCGTAACAACTCCCAAGAGCTCTCTTTTAATTTTTGGATACCTTCGTTGTCACTCATTTAGTACTTTCGCCCCAAACTGAATAGCATACCTATTCCCATATGCATCATCTTGGCCAATATCCCATCCAATGCCAATAGGACTAGTATCAACAGTAAGCATAATAGGTCTTCCACGCTCATAATTTGCCTTTCAAAGAGTCGGAGTGACTCTCAATAATTTCTTCAGTTTCTGCATGGCTTTAGTATGTTTCATCTCCCAAGAAAAACGTTGTCCTTTTCTCAAGAGTTGATAAATATCATCTACAATATGAGCAAAGTGAGGAATCCAAATAAGATAAAATACAAAATCTCCAAGAAACATGCGAACCTCCGAAATAAAGGAGCAAGTCTCCACAATCTTTACTATGGCATCAATCTTCATAGGAGAAGGCTTCTTGCCATAATATCCACACATATGACCAACAATTAGAACTTCTCTTGCACCAATTCACTTCTTCCAGTCTACAAAGAATCTTCTCAACATCTTGAATATGTGAAGTCACAAAGAATTTGCATCCATGTTCATCTAAAGAATCATCTTTACCTTCTTCCATACAACCCTTGATAGGTAAGTCATCAATGAAAGGCATAGTAAGCTCATACATAAAATCTCGTAGAACCTTGTTCATCCCATTCATCATATGAGCAACCGAATTAGTAGCTCCTTATGGAATCATACACATTTGGACAAGGCCTAGAGGTGTCTTCATCATAGTCAAATCTCTGCTTCCAAGGGAAAGCTACAACTAATTATATCCCAAATAAAGATCACCAAGAGAATAGATAGCAGGTCCAGCAAAAGCCTCAGAAAACTCATCCACAATAGGCCCTGCACCAACATTTTGAATAGTGACCTTACTTACTGGCTGTAGGTCCTGTATGAATCTGAGTGTCCCATTCTTTTTAGGAACTGTGAACCACCTGTTGGAATATGGAGCTGAAGATGGCCCTAGAATTCCCATCTTGATCCGCTCATGCAAGAGCTCTATCAATTTGGGCAAGTGAGCCCTCGGTACAAGAATTGGCCGTAGATTCCAAGGAACATGCGGAATGGTAAAAATAACCATAGGCGTCACAACCCTAGGATCAACACATCCAATCTCATGTGAAAAGAAAGTAAAAGTTTTTTCATGTTTGCATAGCATCTCTTCAAAACATCTTACCTCTTCAGGAAGTAGGAAATCTTCAATCCCAATCTTCATCTCTTTCAATGTCTCAGCTGAAAACTTATGTCCAATACCTGAAGCATCTCGCAAAGGAGGTTGCTTAGCAGCTCTTCTAATCATCTCATCACTGTCCAAAGGTAGTGGTCCTGCAACTAGTCGAACCTTCTTGCCAATTGTCTTATATTTTGTCTGAACTCAGGCTTCATTGCTACAACCTATAGATTTCACCTCATGATGAGAAAACCCTGGAAAGCACAAATTTTGCTATGTACAAACAGCAACACCCAAATCTTTTTGCTAAATTATGTCGGCAAGGAATACTTTTTGCTAAGAATCCTCAGCACCTAAATTCTTTTGAAGCATGAAATCACAATCTCACAATACATCACCAAAGAATGAACCTATAAGACATATGACATCTCTTGATTATTAGCATTTAGCAAAACCAAAAGTTCTTCCATGGTATCTGAGCATGAAAGGCCATCATAGAGACCATCTATCCGGTCTTCTTCCTGCAAAACACCTACATTCATTAATTCTTTTTCTTTTCTTTTTATATACTATATAGCAGCTCTATGCATATCAAAAATATGCTGAAAACACAAAGTACTTTCAATGGATACACCATAAACACATGAGGAAAAACTGTCGATGCCAAGAGGCGAGAGCTTCCCCTGACTTGTACCACCATCGTCTCGCAAGACAGTGGTACCTAGCAAAAATCTGGCTCTCCTCTCGAAGAGGGGAACCCCTCAAGGAATCTTTATTCTGTTGATGATTAATACAAATAGTCATGAAGTGAACAGCTCTCTTCCCATCCTTGCTTCGGATCCATGCATAGGCAACAAGAGTTTTGTATAAAGAAATGATAGGACTCATCCACATCTCCAATGGAAATCTTGAAATTTCGACAAGTAGCATATAAATCCCCTGCAGTGTTGTTGACCGCACGCATGCGCCAACCATGATCAACATCAAACTGGCCATCTACCAGTATCATATAAACCTTGCACAATTACATTAATCTCGGAACCATGATCCAAAAGTGCAACGCAAGGAGTTTCAATTTCACCAAGCTTAACAATAGTTTCTGTAGTCGCACGAGCCTAGTGACTTCGAGAAAAATGGCTTCGAGGCACCAATCTAGGTGCATCGTTGCTCTCATCATACTGCACATGCTAAAGTAAAGGATGAAGAGATTTCTTGGACTGCATACATAGAAATCCATCTGTAGATTCCTCGATGATCTCTTCTTGAGAATCAACCTCCTCAATCTCTAATCCATAGAGAATAGCCTCGACAACAACTAAAGCCTCTCGATGGATCATATCTTGCAATAGTTCTTGAATAATTTGGCGCTTTCTTTTTATGATGTCAATAATAACATCATGGAACTCTCTTTTGGCAATACCCAAAACTTCTCCAAGTATAAATTCAAGTACCTTTTTCAAGTTTGTGGAAATCTCGATATCGGATAGCAGCTTGAATCCAGATTACTTTTTCGGCTTCAAATCCTTTAATTTTGAGCCCTTTTGGTCTTCTTGCATCTTTGGCTTTTGCACATCAGCTATGCTCTACTCCAGCCTTGAAGAAGAAGGCTGAAGAACTAGCTCACTCTTCCTAGTTGCTTTCTTTGATCCTTCAGGTTGATCATTATCTCTTTTGTGCTTTTCTTCAAGAAGTGCTTCAAATCCTTAAGATTTTGCAATAGAAGCATGCATAGATAGAGAAGACATCTACGCGATCATATTTATAGGCAATGACATGGTGAAAGCATGTTTTGTCCACAAGGCATTGAACTAAAAGAATCCTCATGGCCTTCATACATACTTTAATGCTATACATACTTTAATCCTCATTGCCCTAACCACATTGACATATGCATGCAAATGTTCTAGCTATACATTCAAAACCATAGGAACACCCAATGTCAAATCGAGAACCATCGTGCAAATACACAGAAATACAAGTACGTAACGTCAAACCAAATAAGAATGGCAAACGTCGCCGATCAAAAACCACCAACATACGTCAATGGCTTCTCAATGTACAACGATCACCAAAAATTGATAGCCACATCCACTCAAATTCTTGACAACGAACGATGTCTTTCATCAAATGACAAGATCGCAAATGGTACACAACCTTCTACTGATTACGCAACCTTCATTCTTACTTGAAATAATAATACTAAGTCATATGCACTGAATATGCAGGACTCCTCAAAGATATATACTCGACAAACTCAAACTTGAGTATGAAGACTTGGTTGACAATCTGCTACAAACAACATTCTCCAAATACTTTTGGACATAAGAACAAAGGGTATCAGAACATATCCAATTGAGCTGCTACACTACGGATTTAACATCTTGCTCAACCAATTGGTAGAAGTCATAAAAGAACCACTACGATCACGATCGTGACAATCCTGCAATAACGATCGAGAAGGTCACATACCTTTTGAGCAAAGAGGTCTACACCCAAAAATATGGTTCGAACTGCAATCCATTTAGCAACATAAACTACATAGTAACAGGCAAGTTCTCAAACATGATTCTTCTCAAACATTTTTAAAAATAATAACAATATCAACTTTTCTTGCAGAAATGCAGATAGAAGCAAACCAGGAAGAAACCAAACTTCTGTTAGTGCCAAACTTGCAACCTCAACCACTGCAAGTCTTGCCACCAACTCAAATACTTTCATATCATCCGGAACTGTATGCAACTAAAACCCACGAGCCAGTCCTCCAAAAGCACCAAGGTAGAGACACAAAACCAAGTACTTCATCTATAGTATAAGATGTAAGAAAAACGGCAAGGATTACGTAGGTCAAATGACCAACATCGAGATAAGAATCCAACAACATCGAAGAAATCCCATCAAGAAACTGAAGAAAGACCTAGAAACATTCCAACCATTCAAGGATAATTTCGAGGTTAGCATAGAAGCAATTGTTGATAGCATATACAAGGCTAGGAATTTTGAGGAGGCCACCATCCATAAGAAATATACAACTGTGCCAAGTTACAATAACCTATACAGACACCCAACAAGATGTAAAAAGTTGTTTTTTTTAAGAGAAGAAACCTAATTTAACATAGCAAAAAATGAGAATGTTCAAACTCATGATTATTGACTCGAACTATAGAAGTATACATATTCTCCTTTCCAGATTCTCCATGTATTTAATCGACATTGTACTTCACTTTAAAACATGTCATACGTCTAAACACCATCAGTAAACTGCTACATAACAAACATGCAAGATTTGCATATGGAACTTCATAGTCCTTTACTTACCTGCACCGGTCAACCTAGTTCTTAAAGGGGATATTTCTCACACATTTGGGGTTTTCCTATTTACTTTAAAATTCTCTAAAGTTCATCTCTAAAATTTGGGGCTTTTTGCATTAGAGCCGTTCGACATCCAATCAAGACCCCTCATGATACTATCAAAACCATCGGAGCACTCACCTTTGAGATTGAGTAAAAAATGACTCACTAAGCATTGAGTGCTTGGCAACACTCTTGCAAGCGGTAAACATTCACCATGTCACCCTCAACATCAACATTAAGGGAGAATTTTAATATTTTTTTAAAAAATTAATATAAAATAAAAATAATTTAAATTTTTTCAAAAGATAAAAATGTGGTTGGAATTAGACATTGGCCACACTCACTCATGGGCTAAGACATTCCTATCATAAGCATATCAAATAAATGTGTGGGATTTTTGGCTCAGATTTTAATCCAAAACAAGTTGTATTTCTTTCTATTTCGAGTTCTATTTCTTTCTATTTTCTTTCCTTTGATTCACAAAGAAGTTATGTTTCGAGGGAGGATTGTAATCACTTCATATGTGACCTTTGACTTGAGCCTAAAAGGTATATCCATAGATTTGAGCTCTGGTCATTTGCCTAGTGCCTCTAAGCCACGCTAGCATTTGATCAACCTCTATGCTACAGACGCACATATCTAAACCATGTCTTACTTTGGATCCTCGAGCTTGTCCAAAGACCACGTTGTGACCATCCTCACGTTGCACCTCTCTCACTTTTGTATCTCCATTCTAGAATTATCGTATAGGATTAGACACTGCCCCTTCAAGGTAAGACATTCCCATTTTCTTTTTTTGTAGGTTTCATATCACAAGTTCAATCATACATGACCCCAATGGAAAATTTATTACTTATTATTCATCCTTGTGTGTGAACATACATTTTTGTGTGTAAAAGTGTGTGTTTAGGTATGAACACCTTTTAGACCACTTGGCATTAAATAAGATTCAAAGGGTTCACTATCATCTCACCTATCATTTTCAATCTACCTTTCAATTTGTGTGCATGGAAAAGCTCTTTCTCTCTCTCTCTCTCTCTCTCTCTCTCTCTCTCTCTCTCTCTCTCTCTCTCTCTCTCTCTCTCTCTCTCTCTCTCTCTCTCTCTCTCTCTCTCTCCGTCCTTCGAGTTCCATCTATCATAGCCTATTGGTTACATGAGAACTCCATCACCAATACGAACACAAAAAATCAATTGTATATTGAGCATATATGAGCATAATGCTCCTCTAACTTCAATTCTTGATAGCAAACCTTACATATCTTGTCCTCACTAATCACTTGTGATGCTCTACATATCTCAATCTCAAGGGTGATGTGTGTGTGATAATACTCTAATCTAGCTAATAGCAATCATCATAGCATAGAACATATGTACTATCCATGTAGCTTTGCCATCTAACAAGCTTGTCATCTACGAATCCAAGGAGGTGATATATGTAATGGTACATCTTGGTGGGTATGAAACCTAACCAAGTCTATCAAGTATGTGTGCGTATCACATCCTATCTTGGACCTCTATTTCTCTCCTCTTATCAGAGTTTAAGATTTGGGAAGTCCTCATTGGATCCTATCATGCTCAAAAGAGTAGACATATATATATATATATATATATATACCCGACATTTTAAGAACCCTTTTAGTTTTCTAACATACTATGATAGGTGGCAACTATGCATAGCAATACTTTGTGATGCCCCTAGTGCTTGACATGGTAGCTTGTCTAGGCTCATGGATCTAATTCCTCTAATTTAGGTGAAATGGTCTAGAACACGGTCCCCACTAGCATGGGGGACGTTGCAAGCCCTGCTTAGATAATCTCTCGTGGTATTGACGATTTACTATGGATCAACTTAGAAAGAAAATGGAAAAAAATTCTCCCCATTTGTCACTACTCATAAATGGAGAGTCTAAGAGTGCATATAGGTATTACACACATGATAGAAAGAATGTATAATATATCAAATAATTGTACTTATATGTAAAATTATTGAAAATGGGCAACTACATTGCATGTATGTAGTCTGGCAAATCCTCGTATCAAAATGTCTTAATGATCCTAACCAATGAAAAATATTTCCTTGTGCTAGTAAAAGTGATGCCAAAGTATAAAATGAGTCTATACATGCACCTAGTTGCCTTTGTATGTGATGATTCTCTCTCGTAGTAACCCTCCTGGTGGATGAAAAGACCACCTTAGTTATCACAAAACTTATTAAGAGCCCAATGTGTACAAAAATATATAAACATACATATGGCATTATAATCCTACCTAAGTAAAATATCAAGATGGCATATAATACTAAAGTGGCTTATAATCTAGAGTGATGCACCACTCCCACCTTCTCTATCTGTAACTACACAAGCTTTTATAGGTGTGTCAAAAAGTATCATGCTTCACCTCCATGATTTATCTCTCCTCTAATAGAACACCTAAGCATCTAACCCTCCCTACTACTCACTCATACAATGCAATGATGCCCCATACTATCTTTGATGGTATCCTAAGTATTTTTAATCTCAATAAAAAATACTCCAATTGGACTATACCAAAGACTTTGCAAAATCCACAAAGCATCGATAAAGTCTACACCCTTGTGAGTTGCTCAATCAAACCCCTTCAAGTAAAAATATGGTCTAGAGCAAGAGTTACTGCAAAAACCAAGCTATCCAAGGGCTTGAACACCCTTCTATTCTATTGAGTCTGTGGGCTCATTTTCGAGTGTTGGTCCATGATACTTGGTTAATATATGTAACACTCTGATAGTCCTCTAATTAGCTGGATTCCTAGGGTCACCAAAATTTGTGGAATGGGGATAATAAAGTTGTAAGAGAAAAGCTCCCTTGGAATCCTATATGATTTGTAGACCTTCCATAATGTAGCATCCTAATAGTTCTCAATGCAAGCTATAAGCAAAAAGTGTCAAAATGGTGGATCTAGGATCAAGTTTGCTATTATAGGGGTGCTACTGTTGTGGGGATCACGATTCCATCTCCAAGCCTCCTTCAAGTTTTGATGGTAAAAAATAATCTGTACTTTCTAGTATTACTTATCTTATGTTGCCACTTTTGTAGTGAGTTTGCGCCGCATTCAAAAACCAAGTTTCAAAATGTCCCCCTAAATCCTTTTTCCATTTGAGATGCGCACGTCTCACAACTCTCACCATATAACCACCACTCTAGGGCATTATTCCTAGCTTGGCTTTAGAGGATGAATGTGGTATGTGAGAAGCTAGCAATACGAATGTGTAATACATTTATAGTTGCAATGTAAGCTCATCTAGTGGTGCCTCTAGATTCGATATCATCAAGCCCACGATAGAAGGCATCATCATATATGTGACTACCCTGGAGTGTGGAAATAGTAATAATACGATAAGTGGATATAGATGTCTAAGTATGGGGGAAGGGGGATTGTTTGGGGTGGGATGGGGGATAATCTAGATATGGTAGAAGGATGCAACATAAGTTTGCCAAAAGGTGAGATTGGATATGGATCATGGCTCTCATATCTACTCTAAGCCTCTCAAGTTGATACTCAAGAGTAGCTAGTGCAATTGCTACTACCCTTTATCTTGTGTCCACATCTTTTATAATGAGTTATGACTACACTTAAACATCTTTTACAATGAGTTAAGGCTACACTTGAGCATCGAGCTTTGCGTTCAAAGATCTCCCCGGACTCCTTTTGCCACTTGCAACATGCACACATCTCACCACATTGGTCATACCAACCATTCTAAAGCCAAGCTAGAATTTGTAGCTTGGCTTTAGAAGAATTGATGCGATACAAGCTAGCAATGGCAAACGAGTGCAACACATTAGTAAGTTACGATGTAAGTATATCCAATTACATCTCTAGATTTGATATCACCAAGCTTGTAGTAGATAGCATTCTCACATACATGGTGTAAACGTGGCTGTGCTTGTGTGAAAGGAGCAATAATGCCATGGGCGGATGTTGATGGCTAAGCATGTGGGAGGGGGTGGCAGTGGAAAGCTAGTGCGTGTGAAATGCTTCGATATATAAAGGAGGTATTAACACATCATGTATGAGCAAAAGCTACCTCCCAAGATCCCGATATACAATGCACTATATTTCTCTACTTCATGTTGAAGGCATATGTGTGCACCTGATTGTAAAATTCTTCCCATCATAAATGAGGAGATGGTGGCATGATCCTGACTCCAATAGCTCCCAACCTTAATGTAGGGTTGCCCAAGTATCAACTTCTTTATGACACAATCCTTCTCCATAATAGGCAATTGTATCAAAACCACCTCAAAATCCACTGTAGAATAGTTATCTCATCACATCATCCTCGTATTGAAATCTCCAATTGATAGAACATGTCCTTTGTGTGATTTCATTAGAAAGAGTGTTACATGATATATTTCCTCTCACAATGTCATGTGGTAATGTCATTAGAAAGAGTGTTACATGATGATGTATTTCCTCCTATCACATTCCCTACTTCCTTGCCTCATCTCTCTCTATATCATCTACCTTGGCATATTTGGAGCTATCGGCTGTGAAGTAGCACACAACAATTCCAACCCTAACCTCTATGAACAAAGAGAGAGACCATATTTTAAAATCCACAACCAGCAATGTTACTAAGATATTTATTTAACTATATGGAAAACACAATTAACTTGTAGCCACTGGTTAAAAGGATACCTCCATTCTAGCCTTAGCAAAGAAATGAGTCGTGCAAAACAGGCTAGCAACAATGAATAAGCATAATAACTAGTCAGTTCTTGTGTTAATATATCTGGTTATACTCCTAAATTAAATATCATCAAAACCATGGTAGAGGGCGTCCCTACACACGAGATTAATCTCCCATGAAAGGAACAATAACATAATGGATGTACATAGATATTTAAGCATGTACCAAATGGATGTTGCATGGCAAAAGAGAGCTCTATCATTGGAAGCGATTGGAAGCTGCAATTCTCTGAACTAAATTGTATCTGCTTGCATCAATTTACTTCTCTGGAGTGACTCATCCGTTTCAGCACAATACAGACAAATGTGTGCACTGGCTATGTAAATCTAGGTCTCTTTTGTTGGTTACATGTAGAACTGTATTGTGCACAAAATTGATTTGATTCACCAGGCTGCATGCTTGCAGTGTCTGTGCTGCACATCAAGGCAATAGTGAACAATTTTGTGACCAAGGCAACATGTGGGGTATTTATATGCCATCGCTGTCATTTAACTCTGTTTGACTGTTCTCACTAGAGATTATCCACATTCCAAAAGTATACCAGCAATCTTTATTACATTGCATAGACTTTCACTGTACCTGCCAGTCTTTGTACAGTGAGCTGAGAACTGCATGGCCTTTCTCATAGTATAGGGGTGATTATAAATGGTCAACAAACATAGAAACCCACAAATAACATCTCCAAGCTTGGGTAGAGAATTGGGACTTGAAATGGTCTGCTATGAGAAGGGAAAGATCCTTGACCGAGCAAACAAATATACTCCCTTGGCCATCTCCTGAACTACAAATAAATGTTTTTACAGTTGACTGAGCCAGCATTCATCTTACATGGAGCGCACGGTATTGTGTTGGTGGTTTTTTTTGGGGGGGGAGGGGGAGCACACGCAGTGTGTGTGGTGGAACCCAGGCCTTACCAATGGACAAAAAGCTAGTCTGCCATGGTGGTTTCACCTAAGACTTTAATAAAGCTGTTGGAGCAAAAAATTGTTGCATTTTCACCAGGTGGGATATCATTTAGCAGTTAAGTTATAGGGTCACCTTTTTACTTTGATCATTTTGATTCCAGGGTCTATTGACCGTCTTACAATATCTCAGGAGTCAGAAGCATACCTCTACATTGGAGCTTTCGAGTAATGTTTTAAGTCATTGAAAAACAAGATTAAATAAATGATGTGAATTCTGCTCAAACAATGTGAAACCTGTATGACTCCTTGTTTAACAGCATTTGAACCTTTATATGAGAACACTTCTAACTTCCACAATCATTGATGCTACAACTCTGACTTATCTGAGAAACACTGTAATTTTCGGTCATTCACATTGTTAGTATTACTTGCACCACTGATTTGTAAAATCAATAAGGAATCCCAGCTAACATTTACATGATAGGAGTTAACAGCAAACTGAAAACAAGATTTCAAGTAGCAAATCCAGCTAGCTACTCCTCGCACTGATCTGCTGTCCCCTTTTCATCATTTGCAGCAGCCATCAGTTCGTTAAATCGCTCTGATTTCTTCAGAACAAAATCATACTGCAAGGAATAAACTTTAGCTGAGACGAAAACCACCACTGGACTACCAAAGGGTAAGTATCCGTGACCCTCATATAGAAATTTGCCCTCCACCCCATCAAAGAACCAAACAAGCACATGCATACTGGATGCCACCCTGAATCTTCAGGAACTACATGACTAGAGCAGTTATTTCACTCGTTAAAGTACCAACATGCAAAGGAAGCAAAGATGTAGTAATCCCTAACAGATTGTTTAAAGCCACACTGACAGAATACGAGCAGCAATGTGCCAAGTCTGCTACAGAGATGATGCCATACTTGTTGCAGCCATAAATAACATTTAGAAGAGCAATGAAAAGCATCGGGCTCACTGCTACAGGAAAACAAAAGCACATCCATGAGATAGTTGCTCACCTTGACTCGCTGCACTATCCCACCATGTGCCTCATCCCTAATGTCTATCAAAGATGAGTAGATATCTGTAGCAAACACCGGTAAAAGATATGAAAAGTCCATATGCCATGTCACACCATAACACAATTATCAGTACATAGAAGTATACACCATACACCATCAAAGATAAAGATGATGGATGCTTGTTAGCTTGTATGAGAAGATTTGAGCTGCAGGACATTACAATCACAGGAGCTTTAAATGTGAACTAATACTGCTGACTCTCCTGAGTTGTCTCCAGCTTACAAAGCAGACTGTTTAAGTGAAAACTTTATCAGCTACCTGGTAAGTAAGGCTCCTATCAGTTTCCTAAGAGAGACATTAACCAGTCATGCAGATTTCATCACTTTGAGAGATGCATGAGCCTTCACAAGGTCAGTCCTGGAAGCAAATACCGTTGTAGGTATGGTGATCGAGCAAATGAGCCATGATATTAGCTTCTAACACAAAAGTAGACAATCAAAAGTAAAGTACTTATGGAACAAGCATCTACATTAGCCTCTCAACCAGCAAATCTGGCTGACAAGTTCCACCAAGACATTGTTGCAACTTCTATAGTTGAAGAACCATGCCATGATCAACTAGCTCCCTAGTCAAGAACAGCAATAATGAGGGGAAAGGCCCAAATCCTTTCCTAGATTCGAAGTTCGAAACGATGCCAGAAACATAAGAGCGAGCAACTTTTTATTAAGAAGCAGCTATAAACAAACTCAGAAAGCTCTATCATGTCAGCAGCTTCACCATTAGACCAAGGCATCATTTCACAGAGATCAATGCAGGGAGTACTTTTGCTTACCCTTCACAACAGCAAGTCCACTGCTCGTCAAGATCTCTAAGGCTGTCAGAAATATTCCAAACGCTGCATAGAAAAGCTTTATAAGCACCACGTTGCCAATGCAAAAAGGCCTTCCTATCCTTTCCTATTAACCCTCCGCATCATCACGTCTACTTCTTGGCCTTCATCTCCTGTGTCTGTTTAAAAACGTTACTACCCTATTTATTTGCCTTGTTTTACAAGCAGGTGACAATAGCAATGTTACAAACCCTCGCAAACACGGATGCTAGCAAGAGACTTCAGAGCTTGAACAATCAAGAAATTATAATAGGCTATTGCTTACACTTTCCCCATGCAGAAAACTCCAGTTCATCATACTGTTGCTGCATAAGGCACTGTAATTATAAAAAAAAAAGCCATTAGGGGTCCATGCTACTAAGCAGACACAGATTCCTATTCTGGCAGGTCCACAATCTCATCAGACTGTCAACATACTAATTGACATGAAAACAAGTTGAGGTCCACCGAGCTGCATTGAAAGATCAACACTAAAACAGACACATCGAGAAGCTCGTACACTGTTATGATCTTAAAGCAAAAGTCCCAGAGACCACAAGCATATGTAGTTCTTGCTTGACCACTGACCGGTGCATTTTGCTTTAGAAAAGCCGAAAGCAGCTCTCAAGTGAGAGTGCGCTATTATTTCAAACTGACAGGAGAGAATTGTGGGGGGAGGGGAGACAATCTGAAAATATATTTCCGCAATTGCAAAATTCTATAGTGTTTCTGTTTCCAGATTGCAAAATTCTATAGTGTTTCCGCAATTGTGGGGGACAATCTGAAAATATATTTCCGCAATTGCAAAATTCTAGTGTTTCTGTTTCCAGAGTGCACGCAGGCACACGCAATTTTTGCAGAATACGTGCTTCATTCGAGATTTTTACAGGCACGCACGCGCAGAAAGGGAAAAAGAACGGCAGAAGAGGCCGTTTTTTGCTTTCCTTTTAACGCCGGGGGGGGGGGGGGTTAGTAGGATGTCGTACCTTGGCAAGATTGACGTAGAAGAGGGGCGTTTTGGTGCTGGAGACCACGATCCTGTTTTGCCGAACGTTCTCAATCTCCTGATCTGTTGCCGCGCCGCCGTGATTGCTGAGCTGCGCCATGTCCGGCTGGAAACCCTAGCACAAGGAACTTTCAATCGTTCCCCACATAGGCAATTTGGTGAAATATAGGAAATTCTCCAATATTTCCTATGTAGACAAGTACGTATTCCCCATCGATAACTAGGAAATGCTTTTTCCCTTAGTGAATTATCTCTTGGAGGTGGAGATGTAGCTCTATATGGTTAAGATGCCTTGGCATTTGTCTCTTGTGGTACTCAATTATAGCTCTAATCTGTCTGTGATAAGGGTGTTTGGGTCTCCTCCTAGATAAACATGGGCATCTTGCTCGTTTAAGTGACAATGGTCTATCCAAGGGGATACCTCTTGAAGATGAAGCTGCTTTGCAATGTGTCCCTATTGGCTGTCTATCAATAGTGGTGGCCAATCTTGTAGTGGACTGTGTGGTAGCGAGAATGTTGGTAACAACCCTCTATCTAGATGGGGCTAGTAGTGGGGAGATCTTATCTTGTAGAATAGTTGCTTTACGCCTCTAAAGCTCTAAGAGAAAGAATCCCGAACACCTTGGTTTCTCAAACTACATCACCTTATGTATAGGGCCTAAACCCTCTTGAAATAGACAATTTTATTTGCCTCGAATGTCATAGTATACTGTACATCAATAGATGTAATGCTCCTCTGTCTCTAGCTCTCTCTCACAAAGTTAGCACATGCAACCTTCTATCTCCATACCTTCCCGTTTGCATGTCTCAATCCTTAGATGATGTGTTGAGGTATGGATTTGTCCAATAGCTAGTTGGGTATCCATATAGCTTGGTGAAACAAGGAGCCCATCCTTAGAGGGCTGAAGGAAGTAACTCTAGTAGTGTGCCAAACCTGTGCCATGTGGAGAAAGCAGTTTAATCCAAGTCCTCTCAATTTCTAGTCTCAATGTGTCTGCTCTAATCACATGGTTTAGCTCTAAGAGAGCTCTACTTGATTGAGTTCAAGTGTAGGAAAATCCAAGTTGTAATCATAGGGGGGTTGTCTATCAATCTACAAACCATGCAAGCTCATCTATGTATCCCTTAGAGAGAGAGAGAGAGAGAGAGAGAGAGAGAGAGATATTGCCACCTTTCTTATTTGCTTTTCTTACTATTGATATTGCTATACTTGCTTGAACAAGCTTTTGCATTGCCATCTTGTGTTCTCTCTTTGCAATGTCTATTGGAAGAAGTATTTTGTAAGTTTAATCCTCCATTTTTTATCACCAATTATTACTATTGTTGTTTTTGGGAGACACAAGAATGAACTAAAAGGAGAACCATAGGTTTGATTGAGCAAGGGGACTCCTCCTTTGTAAGGACTATAATAGATATGATTGGAGCCCTAAGAGGAACACCAAGAAAATAGGGAATCTACTGCAAGAAAATCAATCTTGTATCATCAACAAGCATGCTCTTCATATCTTATGTGACCACAATAAGGAAAAGAACACCAAGAACAAGAAATCTTCACGCACCTTCATAAAAACAATTCTCCCATGGCTTTAACTTGAACAAAATTAATTATTCTTTTCATATTCTTCGTAGAATTTGTCAAAATACCACAAAGACATAAGATAATACACCACTTTGAATGGAAATCTTCACATAGTATTCTTCTTCAAAGGTTCCATAGCTTTCTCTCATTATTTCTCACTCATAGATACATACATTTGGCTATCGCTCTCACACACACACTCTCTCATACATGCTCTCTCTCACATGTACAATGGGATAACCAAGAATAATCATCCATAACCCCAATTTTGTCATGGATACCCCTCCCAAGAGGTATGTCTACTATGAAAGGTCACTAGGACCACTACAGTGTCCCCTCATAGCTTCACAATGTCAGTATCAATTCTGTCTTTGCTTGAGTCTTCTGTAGCTACTTCTTCGAGCTATTTTGAACTTATATTCATCTCTTCCCAAGGTTGGAAAACTTCTCCAAGCTACACATTTATCCCTCATAGCACTTACAGAGGCATACAAAACAAAACATAACAGAAGCAGAGGCTTTTCAGTCGGTCAACAAAGGTCTATACAACCATACAGAAGGTCATCATAAAACCTTTAGCTCAACTTAAATCATTCAAAACCATCAAGAATCAATCAATAAGCTTCCAAACACTCTCAAAATTCATGAATCGTTATTCCAACCTCTCAAAGAGAAGAAAAAAATAGAAAAACAAAAGCTCAACAATAGACCTAAACAAACACTATTAGGACATCAACAAAACATATCAGAACATCATATCTCCACTGTAAAACATCATGAGCTTCTCAAACCTAACCAAACCTCATCCAAAACACTCTTAAACACTTCCAAAACAACTAATCAACGTATAAAATCCATCAAAATCAATAATTCAACCCTTAAAAGCAACAAAAATCAGCCAAAAAATCAAGTTATTTCAAACATATCCCCACACTTAATCAGGGAGTGTCCTCACAAACTTAAAAAAAATAGAATAGAATTTCAAAATAGAGCTCACCTTGATCTTCCACATCATCTTCAAGAAACACCATTCAAGCGCATGACCCCAACTCATAAATTGTATCTAATAAAGAGTATGATGAAAGGTAAACACCTTTATGCATTATCAAAGCTTAGAAATAGAAAAGCATGACAAACTTTTAAAAGATATAAGAGGTTTGTTTTCTTTTGCCATAAGCATCCATCCTGTAGATAAAATCACGAACCACCATCAGTCAACTTCTCAATCAACTTTATCTTCATTTTCAACTCCATGCAAAAGAGGGATAAAACACCACATATACACCATAGAACATATACACAACTTACATGGACACAAGAAAATGTAGTCTAAATGGCACATGCTCCCAAAAACTGAAGACCAAAGAGAAAGATTTTCATTAAAAAGGATCAGTACATCCAAGAGAGTGTCCATAGGCTATGTAGAATGAAGATATTTTTTCTTGAACTTCATACTTAGCTTAAGACGTTCCAGACTCTTGTTCTCAACCATAAAATGTAGATGCACATTCTAGAGAAACTATAAGCAACACATCCTTTCCAACAAGATAATAAACCTAATAGGAAAATCTTGTGCAAAATAATATAGAATATCCATCTGAGCAACAATCAGATCCTTATTTGGATTAATCGTCAAGTTTGAAATACTCTTTCTAGTATTTAGGTGAGACTAATGATGCATAAAAGCAAGATACCAACAAAAATGAGATGCCAAGCGTATTAAAGTATCCTTAGAAGAAGCATGTGAATTAGCAAATTGAAGATAAGAAGTAGAATAGAACATTGCATAGAAGTGTCCCAGGAAACCAAGAATGATAGGCTAATTAAACATTGGTGGTCCTGTCAAAGAATCATGTAATATTCACTGTCGTCGATGGAGGATATCACAGTTATAACCAGGAGTATCCATGATTGATTGACGAGGAAGATTAATATACTTAGATGGAGATAGTAAAGAGACAATAGGAGAACAATGAAGAGGTAGGTAAGATAAGTCATAGAATGAAGATATTTGAAGGGATAATGAGGGTGGGAAAGAAGGGAAAGAAAGTAGAAATTTCTAAAGGGATGCTTGTAGGAATGGGCAATGGCTGCAACAAACCACCTGGCAGCTTATGGGTGCTATCCTTATTTTGCTGACTTAGAAGCTTTTGCTAATCCTATCATAGGTCTTGAAACCTCCAAGATGTCCAGCTAAAGGAAAAGAATGCAACTCCTCCATGATTTTCTGTGTAAAAGAAGAGGTAGAGGGAATGAAAATCTTACCATTTAAACAGATGAGGCCATTTTGAAGCTAATAATGTGAGTTATCTCCCATGAGACCATGCTGTAATTTCTAAAAAATATGGCTGAGCTCTTCATCCAAAAGATAAGCCCCCTATAGTTCTTCAATCAAGTCACTATGTAGCTCAGTGAAACTTTGCAAGCCCACATATGAGAAAGAGATCAGCCACTATATTGTCTTTGCTCCTCATATGAGTGATGCCAAAATCATAATTTTGAAGTGTAGCTACCCACCTACGCTGCTTAGGAGTAAGATTGGACTGAGTAAGGAAGTACTTAAGGACCCTGTGATCACTCTGTCGGCTGCCATAGAAATAATAGTGCCATTTCTTTATTGCATGCAAGATAGCCAACATCTCTTGGTCTTAAAAATTTATGGCCCTTTCTTTATCTGTAAGCTTACGGCTTTCAAAGGCAATCACTCCATGCTCTTGTAACAAAATAGCCCCAATGCCTCAGCCACTGGCATCACACTATATGGTAAACTCCTTCAAAAAATCCAGGCATACTAGAATAGGAGTGGAAGTAAGGAGTTTCTTTAACTAGTTAAAGCTACTCTCGGGGAAGTTACTATATGTATATCCTCTACATCATGTGCGTTCAAGGCCTATTTATAAATATCTTTATCTGTGAATTTTTCATGAATAAAGCACAACCCTTTTCTATTCAATCTATAAATAGCCCCTTTATATTACACTCTTCTATATGTAAAAAATGTATAAAAATGGTATTTTAAAAATACCTTATTTTGAACCCACATGATGCACACATATATTCATGAGTAACTTACTCGAGAAGCTACTATCTGTAAGAGCATCCCAAAAGAAATCTTCCTTCTTCAACGTGTCAATCAAAGGAGCTGCAATAGCCGCATAATGCTCGATGAATCGGCGATAGAATAAAGATAGACCAAAAAATCCTCTAAGAGAAGTAGTAGTAGTAGGTGTTGGCCAATCTTTAATACACTGCACCTTCTTGGGGTCAGCCTATATCCCTTTTTCACTAACAATATGTCCCAAGTATTCCACTTTAGTCTGCATGAAAGAGCATTTCTTCTCCTTTGCAAAGAGTCTGTGATGTCTTAATACATCAAAAACCTTCCTCAGTGTGATAGGTGGTCGTGAGCCTCTTGCCATTTGGTCTAGGTTTTGATCTACTAATAGCCCAAAATTAGTCTCTTTCTATTCGCCTAGCCTTGGCAGTGATTGTGTAGATGTATTCAATGTATTGTTGAACAACAAACAAAGATTCCACCAACAAAATGCTCATGTTCAACAATTCCCTTTTATGTTTGGTGCTAAAGTTGATTGATAGTGACCTCGGGTAAGTTACTCATGAATATATGTGTGCATCACGTCGGTTCAAAATAAGGTATTTTTAAAATACCAATTTTATCCATTTTTTACATATAGAAGGGTGGAATATAAGGGGTTATTTACAGATTGAATAGAAAAGGGTTATGTTTTATTCAAGAAAAATTCACAGATAAGGATATTTATAACTAGACCTTGAATACACGTGATGTAGAGGATATACATATAATAACCTCCCCAAGATAGTGACTTTAGCTTCAGAGCAACATGCTTTGTTTTCTTCTTAGCATTCTTCTTTCTAATGATAGATCCAATTGCTAAATATGGGCCAAGGATATTAAATCCATCTTGCTTTGCTTGTGCTCTAGTAATTGCATTGATCATAATAGGAATCACATCCTCATCTTTCATCATTTTGATTGCAAAGAGACTCAATGGTACAATTGGGCAGTATAGCCTTACTAGTGCTAGTTTTCCTCTTCAAGAAATCTGGGTACATATGGGTGATTCCACATTCAGGATACCTTTGGTCAACTTCACTCCTTTGATTGTTCTTGTTTTGAGCCAAACAAAATAAATTATCCCCATATCAAGATCTTGGGAATCTGCTAATGAAGAGAGTCTTAAGGGCTATGAACAAAGCCTTCTTAGTTGCATTGAGGTCAATAACCCAAGTAACCAAAGGCCAATAAACCAAGTAATCAAAGGCTTGAGCCTGCTTGTTTGCATCTCTTATTTGGCTATTGGCCTCATAAACTTGCTTGAATTGCTTTATGAATCTTTTTTGGGTCATATTCGACATAATACTTATCAAGTTGTTTGGCCACTAAAGGGCACTTTGGCTTGGACTCATTGGGCAAGTGTATTTTCCACCCCAACCAACAATGTTTGGGCCATGTGAGCTCCTATAATGAGCAAATGTATGTGATCAAAGAGCCTATATTTAATGAGGCATGTTAAGATGTTAGTGGATGATCACAATATTTTCTCATTCAACAGTATGTTCATAATCCCATCCAATTTGGATATCATGGTTATGATGCTAGGAGGCATATTCCACGGTGGATTCCGTGAGGTTTTACGGTGGATTCCGTAAACTTAGATGACCGGGGCTCATACGCAAAGAGGATTCTTTGTGCGAGAAGTTGATGGGGACGCCTGTCCTTTTCGGGCGTTTCATTAATTTAGTGTGTACATGGGTGATTCCATAGCGGGTGATTCCGCAAAATGCATATTAAATTAATAAGCGTTTATGAGTTTAGAGTGCGCACTCGTAATAAATTAAGGTTAGGATTTATTTCTAACCAGTTGATTTATTTATGTAGCTGAAGACTGCTAGGTATTCACTTTTGTCGGTTTAATTGTGTTATTTTACTAACGATTGTGAATGGTTCAGTTGATGTGTAGAGATAGCAGCAGTGGCGGAGGAAAGCATTGGAGTCTAGCGGGTTTTCGATCTTTGGACTATATTTTGATAGGCGCCACGCCTATATTTTGTTATGACTATAGAGATATCGATTATTTATTATTATTTTGTATGCGCTTATGCGCCTGGATATGTTATTTCTATTTGGACATTGAGATTGGGCGTGCCAGACTCTATGGGCACCGTCCATTAGCTTTATTTTCCTATTTTTGGTAGAAAGCAAACTCAAAAGCTAAAAGCTTGTCATATTTTTGTAATTGGGCTATTTTTGAGCATAAAGATTGGAAATATACATTAAATACATGCTTTGTGAAGCGCTCACACAAGGCATGGGGGAGATTGAACCCAATTTGTCTCTTGTCTCATGTCGTGCTTGCTTTTACATGGGTTTTTGTGCTAAAAAGTAGAGTACTTTGTTCTTGGGGACCTTCCGGGATTCACCACGTGAGCTATCTGCGTCCGATCTACGCACCAGTGGTATCAAAGCGGAGCAGAGATCAAGGGCTTCCAATCGCTACCAATCTCGGGCGAAGGCGGAGCTCCAGGAACAAACGGCCTCTACAGTCAATCTCGTCGCGAACCGTCGATACAGGCAGACTTCTGGCAATCAAGAACCCCTATTTCCACTGTCAGATCGCGAAGGACCAGGCTCTGTCGGCGGAGGACCACTCATCAATTCTCTTCATCAAGTCGTTGCAAACAGAGATAAGATCTTTCATAATCAAGTTTATTATTACCTTAAAGCTTCATCTTAAGCTTAAGAAGCTTATAAAGCTTCAATTTTCAAATCGACTGGCAAGAGGAGGTCCCGAAAAATCCGCGCGAGCAAAAAAAACGCCCCCCCCTCACGATCAGAAACGACGGCCTGTTTTCTCCTTCTTAAGCTTATTAAGCTTAAGCTTAATTCATTAAGCTTAAGTCACTCCAAACTCTGCAAGTCAGTTAAGGCAAACAAGTCTGTAAACTCCGGGTCACACACTCCAGAAGTCAAGTTCAGTAAGTCACTTGGAATCAAGTACTGCAAGTTCTGCAAGTCGGCCTAAGTCCAGCAAGTCAACAACCCTGCAAGTCTGTTAAGTCTGCAACTCTGCAAGTCAGACTAAATCAGAACTGACTAGTGCTTAAAACTCATAGAAGACTTGTTCGTATGCAAAAACTCTGAACTGGAAAGTTGTTCGCAGCAAGCTGTTTTACCTATCTGCAAGTTCGTTGAAGTACTTTCAGCAAACGGAGACAGAAATATTTTAGAATTTCTGAAAATTGAAGAAGAAAATACCCAAAAATACATAGCCTTGTAACCCCAAATTTGAGCTACGCTCATCCCGCTAACTGATTTTGAGTGAGAAAGGTTTGTTGAGTTTTACAGGATGACTACCCCACATATGGATGATCTTATGGCTGAAGACGACCTACCCGAGCCTACCATGGAATAAAAGCTGGATCTTATCATGCTGCAATTGGAAGAAGAGCGAAGAGCTAGGCAAGCCTTGCAAGCGCAATTGACAAAGCTACAAGGAGCGTCCACTGATAAAGAAGAACCTCAAGCTGAAGATCTGATTCGCCGTACCATCGACGCCACTCTTGAAGCACAAACCATTCGCAAGGAATCCAAGATAAGTAAACGAAGTTTCAAGTTTCGCACTTTCAATGGCATAAGAGAAGGAAAGACTGTTTTATCATTCATTAGCCAGTTTGATGACTATTTCCATGAGGAAACTTATCACGAGAAAGATAAAATCAAGTGTGTTACTAATCATCTGATAGATAGAGCATCACTTTGGTGGAGTGTAGTCCGCAAGAGTATAGAATGTCCTGCTACATGGGAAGATTTCAAGAAGAAGTTCATGCAAAATTTCCTTCCACCGCAATTTCATGAGAAGGCAATCAAGCAATGGGATTTACTTCAACAGCGCGATTGTGAGCCTATTCCACAGTATACAGAGCGTTTTTGGAATGCACTCCTACAGCTACGCATGCTTGAAGATGTACCAGAGACGACCCATAAGCGGAAGTACATGTCTGGACTTCTTGGACATTACTACGCTGAGGTGAATATGTTCAAGCCTGCTACCCTTGAAGATGCCATCTCCTTAGCTCACGACACTGAAGATAAGTTACGTGGAAGAGATCGACGACCACAGCCATTCCAAGCAAACGGTAATTATGGATCTAAACAATTCAATTCCAATTTCAGAAGGTTTAATCCAGGTCGTTTCTCATCACCATCTTTCCGCAAGAATTGGCTTAAACCACCTGCATTACCATCCACTGTCAATCCAAATCCTAAACCTATTCCACAAGCAAATCCAAATATACCCAGACTTCCAGCCATTGCAAATAATGTGACCAAAGCCAAGCCCATCGTATGCTACAAGTGTCACCAGCCAGGGCATCTCGCAGCAAATTGTCATTCAAAGAAGCCATCAGCACATATCAACTACCTTGGAGCTATGGACGAAGACGAGCATGAGGATATGCCGGATTTCACTGAAGAAGAAGATGATCCTACTACTACTTCCGACACTTTACCAGGTATGACTACTTTACATTCATTGTTGACTATGAAATGTATGGTGCATGGAAAAGAAAGAACTATATTGCATGATGACGGTAGTACCCATGACTTTATTTCAGCAAAATTGGTAAAGGAATTGAAATTGCATACAGCACCTATGCACTATCGCATAAAAGCTACATTTTTAGGCACTAAGTACAATGGCACACAAGAAGTTCAAGATTTAGAAATTCAAATTGGTCCATATATTGAAAGAAGAAATTTCTTAGTTGTCCCATTACAGTCTAGCGACATTATTCTAGGAATGCCATGGAGACACCAACATAATCCCAATATAGATTATTCCACACACACAATGAATATTAATTTTCAAGGAAAATCTATTACATTATTTGGTATGCATGCATCTCATATGTTTCCACTGCTTTCGCATACCCAAGCAAAACGTGCACTACGCAAGAACACTAAATCATATCTCATTTGGGTGAATGAATTGCATGCAAAGGAACATCATCTGCACCCTAGGCATAAGGAATTTCTTGCATATTTTAAGGATTGTTTTGCAGAAGACCTACCACCAGGTTTACCTCCATCACGTCCAGAAGACCATAAGATTGATCTAATACCTGGCACACAACCACCTTGCAAAGCCCCATATAGGCACAATCAAATAGAGCAAAAAGAAATCCAGAGTCAAGTAGAAGAATTACTAAATAGAGGCTTAATTCGACCTAGCAGTTCTCCATTCGGTGCACCTGTGCTCCTAGTCAAGAAAAAGAATAATACTTATCGGATGTGTATTGACTACCGAGCATTAAACAAGATCACTGTAAAGAATAGGTATCCTATACCTAGAGTTGATGACCTTATGGACAAACTGCAAGGATCTTCTATATTTAGTAAAATTGACCTTAAATCTGGATATCATCAGGTGAGGCTAGATAGATCCGACATATTTAAGACTGCATTCAGGACACAGTTTGGCCATTATGAATTCTTAGTTATGCCATTCGGATTAACTAATGCTCCTGCCACTTTCAGTAGAATGATGAACCGTATTTTTCTAAAATATCAATATTGTGTGATTGTTTTCTTTGATGATATTTTAGTGTTCAGTCAAAGTGAAAAAGAGCATTATGAGCATTTATCATTAGTTTTTCAATTACTGAAAGAAAATCAATTGTTTGCAAATCCTGACAAGAGTGAATTCTTTAAGACAGAAATAGAATATCTAGGTCATATTGTATCAAAAGAAGGAATTAAAGTTGATCCTAAGAAAATTGATGCAATATTGCATTGGCCTGTTCCTAAAAATGTACATGAATTACGCTCATTCCTTGGTCTTGCTAGTTTCTATAGGAAGTTTGTACGTAATTTCTCATTACTTGCTTTACCACTGACCAAACTTCTTAAGAAAGGCATTGTTTATCAATGGACTGAAAACCAGCAGAAATCCTTTGATTTACTCAAACGTGCATTGACCAATGCCCCTGTTCTACAATTGCCTGACTTTAACCGACCATTCTTTTTAGTTGTGACTGATGCTAGCGGATCAGGAATAGGAGCCGTGCTAATGCAAGACAACCATCCAATAGCATATTCTAGTTCTAAGCTGAAACCCTCTGAGCTCAAATATTCCACTTATGACAAGGAACTCTTAGCAGTTGTCCAAGCATTAAAACAATGGAAGCATTATTTAATGGGTTCAGAATTCATGATAAAGACCGACCAGCAAAGCATTAGACATCTACTTAGCCAACCCCAAATTTCTGACCGTCATATCAAATGGGCTTCATTCATTCAAAGTTTCCATCCTATCATTCAATACCAACCTGGAAAAGAAAATGTAGTTGCTGATGCATTGAGTAGAAGACCTGCAATTCATAACATTTCTATCATATCTTTTGATTCTTTAATTGCTATGAAAGACACATATCACCAGGATATTACTTTTCATTCTGATTGGCAAAAATTAGTTCAAAATAATTTCATTCCTATTGATTCATTGTCATATAATGATGGATTCATGTTCTTTGAAAAGAGATTGTGTGTTACTATTCCATTCCGATCTTTTATTTTGAATGAAATTCATTGTCCCCCATATCAAGGTCATAGAGGTATCATTTCTACATTACGCATGTTAACTGAAGATTTTTATTGGCCGCATATGGATGCAGATGTGTCTAATTTTGTTTCTGAATGTCTGATTTGTCAAAGAATAAAAAGACATCATGGTAAACAGTATGGGTTATTAATGCCTTTATCTATTCCATCTAAACCTTGGGAACATATATCTATGGATTTCATTACTGGTTTACCAAATACTAAATCTAACCATGACATGATTTGGACAATTGTAGATAGATTTAGTAAGCAAGCATATTTCATTGCATGTAAGAAAACTTTAACAGCATCACAAGCAGCACAGTTATTTTTAAAAACTGTTTTTACTAACCATGGATTGCCGAAAGTGATTATTTCAGATAGAGATTCTAGATTTTGTAATAATTTTTGGATTACACTGTTTGCAAATCTAGGCACAAAGATTGATTTCTCATCTGCATTTCATCCAGAAACAAATGGACAAACAGAAGCCACAAATAGCACCATTCTAGATCTTTTACGTGCATACACTATCTCTAAACCTCAGACATGGGATACTCATTTACATTTATTACAGTTTGCATATAACAATACACCGCACACATCTACAAAGAAAGCACCTTTTGAAGTTATTTATGGATATAGATTATCTACACCTGTTGCCTCTTTGTCTAATAGAATACAAAGTGCCGATGATATTGCTGTTATACATAATACTATTTTTGATGAGGTCAAGGATATGATTGCTAAAGCCCAACAATCATATACCAAACAAGCCAACAAGAAAAGACAAGCCATGAATTTCAAAGTTGATGATTATGTTTGGCTTAGAATAGAAAAGCGTAGACTGCAAAGTGTAGATAGACATCCAGTTGTCAAATTAGCTCCTGGATTCTACGGACCATTTAGAATCATTCATAAGATTAATGACAATGCATTCAAGTTAGAACTGCCATCCCATTGGAAAATTCATAATACATTTCATATTAGTTTATTGAGACCATTTAGAGGACAATTACCTATCCACCCTATCTATGAAAACCCACCTTTACTAGAAGAAGAGATTGAAATACTTGAACCAGAAGCCATTATAGACACTGACTACATGACCACTAGAACTGGCCGAAGGTATTCTAGATATCTAGTGAAATTTAAGAACCATCCTGTAGAGGAAGCACAATGGATGCACCCTAGAGACTTAAATGCTTTCCCCACTCTGTTAGCTCCACATTGAGCTAATAGCAATTGAGGTCAATTGCTATCCCACCCCGGGGGTATGATGCCAGGAGGCATATTCCACGATGGATTCCGTGAGGTTTTACGGTGGATTCCGTAAACTTAGATGACCGGGGCTCATACGCAAAGAGGATTCTTTGTGCGAGAAGTTGATGGGGATGCCTGTCCTTTTCGGGCGTTTCATTAATTTAGTGTGTACATGGGTGATTCCATAGCGGGTGATTCCGCAAAATGCATATTAAATTAATAAGCGTTTATGAGTTTAGAGTGCGCACTCGTAATAAATTAAGGTTAGGATTTATTTCTAACCAGTTGATTTATTTATGTAGCTGAAGACTGCTAGGTATTCACTTTTGTCGGTTTAATTGTGCTATTTTACTAACGATTGTGAATGCTTCAGTTGATGTGTAGAGATAGCAGCAGTGGCGGAGGAAAGCATTGGAGTCTAGCGGGTTTTCGATCTTTGGACTATATTTTGATAGGCGCCACACCTATATTTTGTTATGACTATAGAGACATCGATTATTTATTATTATTTTGTATGCGCTTATGCGCCTGGATATGTTATTTCTATTTGGACATTGAGATTGGGCGTGCCAGACTCTATGGGCACCGTCCATTAGCTTTATTTTCCTATTTTTGGTAGAAAGTAAACTCAAAAGCTAAAAGCTTGTCATATTTTTGTAATTGGGCTATTTTTGAGCATAAAGATTGGAAATATACATTAAATACATGCTTTGTGAAGCGCTCACACAAGGCATGGGGGAGATTGAACCCAATTTGTCTCTTGTCTCATGTCGTGCTTGCTTTTACATGGGTTTTTGTGCTAAAAAGTAGAGTACTTTGTTCTTGGGGACCTTCCGGGATTCACCACGTGAGCTATCTGCGTCCGATCTGCGCACCAGGTTAGAAGTTCCTACTTCATTTACATTGTGCGTTCGATGATCTTACTAAAAGTGCTAGTCCCCTGGCCCTTAATAGCCATGCCTGTTGTTGCAAACTCTGCATTTGAGAGTCTGGCCTCCTCAAAGCGTACGGCTTTTTGGTATCTTTCCAAGGACTCTTGGACATCTCTTGAGTTTCTTTTCAATTAGAGTTTCATTCATTTCAATATTTGTTTACAAAAATATTATCTCGAAATCTAAACTTTTGGTTTTGGAAAACCTTTACTCCAAAAACTCTACACTCATCTAATTATCATGAGACATTCCTCACATTGAATAGTGCTTCAAAATTAGATCCCAAAACCCTATTGCAAGCACAAGGCTATTATGAGGGCAATACCTGGATATGGGTGCCTAAAGCCAAGTCTTCCAAGGGCACTGTGCAAGCGCAACCCTCGAACTTGTCTAAACAGGACATCACAACATTTAAGGAGCTGAAGCCACAAAAGACTCAAGCTACGAAGCCCATAGAGCCCAAACCCACTACACCTACAAAGCCTCAACGAGCCTATCAACAACCAAACACACAACTTGCTGCCTCTAAACTGCCTCAACCTAGCACAGCTAGCATGACAAGAGCCTCACAAGCATCTAGTAACACAACAATAAAATTGCAAACCATGCCTATCGCACATGAATCTGAACCTAAACCTGGGACTTCATGCCTTGGACTCCGGTCCCCAACAAGAAACGAAAAAACCCCTTAACAAATACACAAAAACATATAGCACAACAACCACAGTACTCATGAAGGAAAGATATCACCTGGAGAGGGCTACAAGAAGCTTCCGCGCAACAAAAGGCTCATTCCAAGCTCTTCTTCGAACCTGTCTAGCACAGAACTCAAACAAGAAACCATTAACCGCACCCGTACTAAACAGACAAATGGCCCTCTTGGCCTAGTGAAATCTGGATGTAATATCCGCAGTACATCCATACTTCTATCTCACTGTCAGAAGTGATTTCGGAAATCGTTCCTGGTTCAGGCAGGAAGTATTCTCCCATTGATAATGGCTTTGCATCTTTTGGGAGCTGGCTTACAGTATCCACTGTTAAGGAACGTGCCATTGTTTTCTTGGGAAGGATCTGTTTGATAGCATCTTCGTCTGTTGATGTTCCATCTGTAGCCTCATTAGGGGAGTTAGAAGATAATTCCAAGGAGGTGGATCCATGTCCTTTTTGAGCACCATATAGCTTCAGCACCACTTTATTGGGTCCTCTACCCAAGGTCAAGGTTCCTTTGAACCAATCCGTCCTTGCTTTAGCTTCAAAAAGCCATGGTCTGCCCAGTAACAGAGGGTAGGATGTACCATAAGAGTTTGGCTTCACCACCAAATAGGTTAGCCAATAATCTTTTCCAACCACTGTAGTCTTCACATATGGGAGAATGCCCAAAGGCTTGATTCTGCTCTGATCTGCCAGTCTGATGAGCCATTGGGTTGGTTGCACACCCTATAGGCCTAGATCCTTCATTGTCACATCCGTCATAATGTTCACTGATGAACCACCATCAATCAGTGCATTTGCAATGAAGCATCCTTCAATCCACACGCCAATCTCTGGGGTACTCGGATCTAGGAAAGCATTAGCTACGTCCACTTCTTTGACAGGCTCTGGAGCTTTATTGGGCTTTGTTGCTATTGAGGGAGCAATCCTTAAGCCACGTCGTCTTGTCAGTATACTTTTGAACCTTTTTTGGCAACTGGGAGACAACATCAATAATTGTTGGAATGTGAGGTTTGGTTTAAAGGTATCTAGATCTCTGACTAGATCGTATTCCTGAAAGAAGAAATGTGCTAAAAGAAAATACTTCTTGATCGGGCTATAGGAGTCCTCACCTAGTAGGAGCTCCTAGTTGTGTTGTCCTTAGTTTGGTAGGCAGTTCAGACCACCACTTAGGGCAACCTCTTTGACAGTTCTTTTTAGTTAGGCCGTGTTGGAGCAGTTGGTTAGTGACTAGCTTCGGACCTTTTATCAGATCATGCTAGGCCTACTCCTTGTGGATGTCATGCCTTGGTTCTGTCAGGGGGTAGGGTGAGCATTGTGTTGTGTTTAGTATCTATCTATTTTGTATCAGCTTGATGCTCCCTTTGGTTGTTTTTGCACAGATCTATGGTGGGATTCGACGGGCTGAGTCGCCCTATCCCGTGGTCGCCAATGAGAGTGGAATTTTGATGCCGAGAAGTGCTTAAAAATAGCTAAAAAATACGAACATCAAGGGAAAAATATTCAACGTCGAAGGCGACGGCTCGATCTAGGACGATTTTAAGCGTCAAAGTGCTTTAAAGGCGCACGAGCGACACTTGTTGATTTTTCATAATTTTTCAGACTATCGTATAGGTTGACAAGAGTTACCGGCCAATGCAAGATGTCAAGCCGGACGCCCAGGATTTTTTAGAGCTCAAATCGGAGCAAGGACGGGGAAATGACCATAAAATGGGCAAGATATGAAAAGGTGGACACTTGGGAGGCCAAAATTGGGCATGCCTTTTGAGTTTGGACCCCCCCTCCTCCTCCCCCCCCCCCCCCCCCCCCCTCCCCCCCCGTAAAATTTTATGCACTTTATGAAGCAAAAAATGTGGAGAGAGAATGAGGGATGAAGAAAAAAACGTGGAGCAACATGGCGGCCATTTTTTGCGCCCTCTCATGATGGAGATGGAGTATGCAGGCTGAAAGCAATCTATACAACCGATCATGGGGCTGATCTTCCCTCTCTTGGCTGATCTTATCGCCTGCCTTCGCCCGTCCAATGGTGGTCTGAATGAAGAGAGCCAATTCTAGTCTTTCTCTCTCCTCCCTCTCTCTCTTCTAAGGGCAGATTCATGTGGTGAAGAAGAAGAAGAATGATGGATGACGGCGGATGCTTGTCCAATGAAGACCAGATTGCTCCATAGTTCAAGAGGAATGAAGATTGCTGATTGTGGACTGTCATGGATATTAATGGCTACTGGAAATCAGTCCCCATATATGGCAAATAAAAACACGCAACCCGCAAAGAACGGTAATCTTATTTTTACAAAGGAAATTGATGTTTTATGCAATTTGCTTCATGAATACTTGTTCCCATGGGATGATTATGCATTATGATATTTCTTGCTATGAGTTTGATCAGTTTATGCTCGGAAAATCAGAAAATCATAAGTGTTGTGGATGAAATTAGTAGTGTAAAACCCGTAATACACGAAGTATGGGAAAATTGGGTGTTTTTGAGATATCAATGGAAAATATAATAAGACACACAAACTAAATTTGTGCTTTTTCTGCAAATGAACCTAAGGGCCATAGCCCATAACTCATTTTGAATTTTCAGTCATTTAATATTGCAAAAAATACAAGAAAAATAGAGAGAATGGGAAAAAAAAAGGGAAAAAATGGATTTTGAGTGCTAAAAATTAAAGAAAAATAAGATTCATGTTTGAGGATGTATGGGGGGTCTGAAGTATGAGGTTTAGCCTCAGTTCAGCCCTACCTTTATGTTCTAGTGAGTTTTTATTGCTTTTCATACAATAAAAATGTGGAAATGAACCCTAAACCGATCAATAATGCACAATCTAAACAGGTGAGGGGTTAGAGTGTATGAAAAGTGTTTAAATGCTGAATGAAATGATGAAAAGTTTGCTGGTTTTTATGCATACCATTTAGGTTGGTCGATGATTCTAAATTAATAACCTAGTAGCACGAGGGTTCTCGGTGTTAGGTTCGTGCAACGCCGCATACGAGCAATAGTCAAAATCATTGAAAGAAATGTTTTCCACATGTGTACCAATGCTGATTTTCTTAATTGTTTGAGCATGTGGACATTCACAATTTGCATGAAGCATAAAATGATAAAAGGTATCAGACAATACCTCCTGGATGCATGGCAATTGCTTTCTAGATCGTGACCAACGTTGAGTGAGTAAGGTTGTCCCAAGCTGTAGGCTAGGCGTTGGGTCTAAGGGGAAAGTAAAGTGAGGAAAATGGTATATTCCTGGATACGATCAATTGGTACCTTGAGTGAAAATATGTGCAATATTGTGTTATATATGTTTAGTGATGCATCGAGGGGCCAATCCCCAAGATGTAGGAGAGTCGCAGTGAGGTAGCGGCAGTCAGCCGTGGGAGGACCTCCTATGTTTGTACTTCATGCTATTTAGCAATGTGCTGGGACTCCCTCTGAGGAGTGTTAATTGGGTTAGAGTTAGACTACGAGACGTGATACAAACGCAAGATGTTTAGGAAGATGATGTATGTGTCATCCACGCTCCTAGCCGCGAGGCCGTGGGGTTGTTGAGCGCATGATAGAGGTCCGGCTAGTGCATGAGCCAGTGCCGGCCCGTTTTAGGTGCCATCAGAACTACCCTAGCTACCACAACTACCCAGAGCACTATGCCCAAAGTAGATGCTAGCAATCTCATGGCCTGGGTACAATTCCTGGTGGAGAGGACATAGGAGCCAACCTTGAATGTGAGTGTAGGAACCCCAATGACTAGACTTAAGAGACCGGCAGCTGCAGATGCCAAATGGAGACAAGACCCCAAGAGGCAAAAGGTAGAGGCCTCTATCACTTCCATCCCCACCACCATGCTACCTTCCATAGGCTACGACGAATACATCAAAGAGCTTCTCTCACAACTAGAGAAAGTGAAGGAGAATAAGACGATAGCAGTAGTCGAGTTGGAGGCTGAGAAGGAGACACTAGTAGCCTACCAACTCGAGAGAACATGCCAAGTGGCAAGCTATAAAAAAGAGATAAGTGAGTTGAAAGAAAAGCTCAAGGCAAAAGAAGGGGAAGAAGATAAGTGGCAAAAAGGCTTGAAAGAGAGCATCAAGAACTGATCAGCCTACAAAGATAGTATAAACTCCTTATTTTGCAAAATAAAGAGCTAACATCGAAGATGGAAAAAATCCATGAAGCCATGGATTGGCTCGCAGAAGAAGAAGGAGAGAAAGCTCAAGAAGGAGAAGAGCATCAATGACAGATGGATGAAATGACAGGTAGGCTGCTGATGGAGATGGAAGAGCAAGGAAGATGAGAGAGAGAGAGATCAAATGCTTGAAGAAGGAGAAGGAGAAAATAACCAAAAAGTGGAAAGAGCAAGAAACAACCATAGTGGCCTTAGCTCAAAGACAGAATAAAAGCTTAGAGGAAATAAAATAGAGAGCCGATGAATGGGTGACGAAGAGTGAAAGACCTGGCGAGCCGCCTCTTGGCCCTTTTTGCAAAAGGGAACAAAGTGTTAGCAGAAAGCAGGGTAGAGGTCGCACAGACAAGATTGGAAGCCTAGCAATGTGCCTTCTTCAGCACTATCTTGGATGTCATACAATTAGAAGAGGAGGAGGCCGTGGAGACACTAAAGAAAAAGCGAGAGATCACTTGCGCCATAAGGCATGTGTTGTGTGCTCAACTGCAAGGAAAAGGGAATAGCCTAAGCCAACAAGATCACATAAATTATTTGCTAAAGGCACAACTAATGGTCCAAGATGCGGACCTGCTAGGCTTCAAGGAAGGAGAACCACAAGAGCCCAAGAGAGAAGATGAAATGTAGAGGCCACTTTCAAAAGTAGGGCTAGAATTTGAAATAGGGAAACCAGACAAGGAGCTAGTCCTGCAACCTCCCTCTCCACGACCAGAAACATAGCAAGAGGTGGACACCACTATCGAGAGGAAAGCAAAAATCAAGAAGAAGAGAATGAGGATGTTGGAGTAGGCAAGGAGAAGATTAAAAGCCCAACCAGTAGCCCCAAAAGTGGGCATTCCCACCACGAGAAGACTATTTCCCAATAAATTGGAATGCAGAGCTCATAGTGTGGGAGTAGAAAGAGAACAGCCGCCAACCTTCGACTTCACCTTCAAATGAGCATTGAAGATCGTCACCATTTTGAATGCGGAGCTGTTTGGCCAACACGCTAAGTTGGAGCTTTGTGAGTAATAATATCATACTTCACATTGAGTTGGTATGGATTGGAGCTGGAGTAGGAGCCATGAGAATTGTGTGCTTGATGCCATGGATTTTGCTGCAAATTGCCACCAGGAATGGAAATTGCTATTGATGCCTATGATTATAAGGCTTGCTAATTTGGATGAAATCAAATCTACTAGTAGTTGATTGTGGCAGGTCCTATTTTATAATATGCCTTGACTGAGGATCCTCAGTACCTTGATTTTAGTGGTCCATCAAGAGATAATCTAAAGCAACGCCACCCGATATTCCTTAGAATAACATGGGGTTTGTCACCTAAGTTCCCTTGAGTCCACTTTGTAAAATGGAAGGTTCTAACCGTAACCCATATAAGGATTGACCTAAAATTGAATTTCTACTTTGATGTTAAGGTCTCCTAATACCTTAACTAGCATCAATCTTTGAGCCACTACATTCACAAGTCAACTCAAACCAAAGCAAATTAATGATGCACTTGATTCATGGTGAGTAAGAAACAAGGGGGAGTGATACATGTCAACCCCTCTACCCGTATGGTATAGTCTTGACTCCAGTCCCCTAAAATATCATTGATGAGGATCTAAGAGATGATACACTAGGAAATTGGGCATTCACCATTTTCCTAATTCTAGTTCTTTGAAGGAAAACTCTGAGCTCCCCGAGACCACCCATCCATATGACGGACCCATAGGGGGTTTCACCCTCCCATTTTTCTTGAGGGTGTATTCTAGTTATTCGATTATCCTAACATATTAATGTCTGGTATGCAAAGATAGCTTTCTAAATTAGCCAAACGCCAACTTGGCATTTTGTCCCTTAATCTGCAACTCTCTCTAAATCTCATGGCACAAAATCCACCCATCCGCCCTTATCTAGCATCAAGGCCTTCCAAGAAGTCTACCCTAAGCTTGTAGGGGCTAGGCCGGTCCTCAACAATCCAAGGGATTTACAAACAGAGCCCCCTTGGCACCCTTGTCGCCTCCTAGCCTAATGTCCTCTCTATGACAAGACCTCTTGCCTCTGGGGCTAGTCTTAGCCTCCAACACGGTCAAACTAGCCTCTTGGTGAAGGGCCCCCCACTACTAACCTTGGGGGAGGTTTAGTGTGTAACCAAAAATCCACCCATGAGGACACAAGAACTTTTGTACAAATACATAACCAAGGCAATTAGCCTATCATCAACAACTAGAAAAATATCCATTTTCTATAATTTCAACCAAACAATCACTTTGATTGTTCCACAAGAGTCAATTTGATTTTAAGAAAACCATCTCTTTCTCAAATCAATAAACCTTATCTTAAAAGTCAAAGTTAACTAACCAAAATGATGTCTCTTGGATACTTCGTAAAAGAAGATGCAATCCACAACATCATAAGCTTATTCCCTAAATGCTTCAACATTTCATCATAAACAAACCATGCATAGCTCTCTTTATTCTAACCCCATGCATAACCTTTACTTTCAATGAGTGTTTATTCCTTCATGCAATAGTCTTGAGAAATTTAATACCATTAGGACTCAAACTAAAAATAAGAATCATTTTCTATAGACAACAACTTTCTTCCTTTCCAACTTAGGATTAGGATCATGAACAACTTTCTTCCTTCCCTATTTAACCATATTTCGGATTTGAATTTATCAAGAACAGGATTATAAATGCAACAAGTAGCCAAGGTCCTTTGTGAGTCGTGGGTCGAATGTTGCTTTGTTGGATAGAGTCATTAAGTTCAAGATATCATTTGATCTTCTGACCTTGATAGTGCTTCCACAAAACTCCAAGGTGTATATACATGGCTTGCCCTTCCAATCTTTCTTAGGAGACACCCTCTCTTCTGTGTGTGTGTGTGTGTGTGTGTGTGTGTGTATAGATATATATATATATATATATATATATATCTTCTTTCTCTCTATCCCTCTCTTTCTCTTTGTCTATCTCTATCTCTCTCACTCTCACTCTCTCTATTCCTTTTCTCTCTCCTATTGTATGTGCGTGGATTGTATCAACAACCTCGAGCATGAGTTGTGGAGGACGCAATGGGCCAAGAATGTCAATATTGTTCGACTCTTTACCTTTTACCATGGTCCCCCTAGTCCTATAGAGTATCATGAGGGTTCGACTCAGTGGGTTTATAGTAGGATTATCTAGGTTATCCAAACCAACCACATTATATTCTCTCATAGGTCTCATGCTTCTAGGTATCAAGTGGAGGGATTCCCCCATCTCCCTACCAAGTACTTAGCCTTAGATATTATAAGTGAGCCCCCTAAATATTAAATTGTTTCCCCTAAATATCAATGTTGTGGTGTTCTTATATAAGGACATATCAACCAACCCCATGTAAACATTAATTAAGGAAGCAGTTTTTATATAATTTATAGTGTGAGTAGCATGCTTTCTTATATAACTAAAATATGCCATGTTAATGTATGAACTTTCAAATAAAAGTAAGATGTCCAGCAATATCATATACACAAAAATATGTTAGATGCTAGATAGAACAATCCCATGTATGCAGTCTAAAATCCAACATAAGCAACTTGCGAAGGCATAGTCTAAAGGTCATCATTCTAACTAAACAAGAGAGGGACTAAACAGTTGAGGGTGCCCACTCAAAAAATGACCCTATTTATAGAATGTGTAAAAATGACTAGAGAGCTCGTTCATGTTGATGCAAACATGAGAGCTCTTTCTTCCTTTTCTTCCCTACTTGCTTCCACCATAGCCAAAGCTTGAGAGAGTGAGATAGTAAGGAACTATGGGGAGAATCTCTCTATTCCATCTTCTTGGTTCTTCCTTCTTCCTTCATCTTCCTCTCATACCCTTATCACAAGGAGAGTTTGGGGCTACCATATCCATATCCATGAGAGAGAGAGAGAGAGAGAGAGAGAGAGAGAGAGAGAGAGAGAGAGAGAGAGAGAGAGAGAGAGAGAGAGAGAGAGAGAGAGAGAGAGAGAGAGAGAGAGAGAGAGAGAGAGAGAGAGAGATGGGGGAGGGAGGGACACTAAAAAATATGTAAATCTATAATGTAAAGTTCCAAAGACTAGAGTTTTAAAATCCCATTTTTAAGACCTTTTTACATTTAATGACTATATTCACTTGTTGAATAGGAAGAGGGTGGATTTTTTATTCATGATAGATTTATGAATAACATGTTTTTTAATTAGGCATTGAATAAAAGTATAGACTTTAACATACCCAAGAATTATTAAACTTGAAGTTCACTTATATGCAACACAATATGCAACATTCTTGATTGATTTTATCACTTTTTTAATGTCTAAGATACAAAGGTGGGTACATTACAACTTGCACATATCATGAATTCCTACTAATATCTCAAAAAATGTAATAAAAATATAGTCTGTGAAACACCCAAGCATTACTAAACTTGAAGCTTACTCATGTGCAACATAATATGCAACATCCTTCATTAATCTTATCACTTTTTTTTGGACATCCAAAATGTCAAGGTGGGGACATTACATCATCTTCCCCTTAGAAAAATCATGATATCCTCATTTCAAGAAAAGTTGGGGTTAAGTTCTATGAGTTGTGGGTTAGGACCCACTATGCTTCCATTATGCATTCTAATTATGTATGTAGGTGTCAAGGCAAATTGATGATTAATTTGATTTTATTACCAACTACTTGCTCAAGGGCTATTACTTAAGTAGGGCTTATTTCATAGTATTAAAATGAGTTATAAGTTGTAGTGGGCTTTAGCTCTTTCTTAACATCTCGTCTCAATGTGAGTAACATTCTCGATGTCAACCAAGAGATATATATTTCAAGAGAAGTTGGGGTTAAGTTCTATGAGATGTGGGTTAGGACCCACTATGCTTCCATTATGCATTCTAATTATATATGTAGGTGTCAAGGCAAATTGATGATTAATTTGATTTTATTACCAACTACTCACTCAAGGGCTATTACATGAGTAGGGCTTATTTGATAGTATTAAAATGAGTTATAAGTTGTAGCGGGCTTTAACTCTCTCTTAACATCTCGTCTCAATGTGAGTAACATTGTCAATGTCAACCAAGAGATATATATGCTGTCATTAGGTCATGTTTCTAATTCCTTCTTATAAATCTACTCATCTTAAGTGATTGAGCTTCACTTGGTCCAATGAGAATGAGAAGCAAGGAAGAGAAAAATAATGATCCCTCTTCCCATAAGGGCATAGTCTCCCCTAAAACAGTGCTATGACAAATTCTAAGACCTGGACCCTAAGGAAGTCAATTTTAGCTCTAAACCTAGCTATTTAAAAGCCACTTGACTAATCAAGTCCATCCACCCAACCATAGGACAACCCTCCTTAGGGAAGTCATTCCCACACTTCCTGCACACACACCTAAAACATCTCTACTTTTCTAATACGAATCCTAGCACACTTAGTTTGGACATTCAAAATCAACTTCCTCACTTAATCCTTTGACACAAATTTGTTATATGCCATTAGATGGTGTACACAAAAACAAGTTAAAGCAATCATTTATTTCAAACAAGTTGCTTTATTAGCGGTTAGAAAGGGGAATTTGTGATTTTGGAAGATCAATTCAATAATAGGGATGGATACCTTGCTCGCAATTTGTGGAATCTAAAGAATGTCCATTAGGTGGGGGAAACCACAAAAATTGGCTGTGGACAAAATGGCCATGTATCAAGCCAAGAAACCACTTTGGATAGTTCATATAAACGCTTTGGACTAGAACTATTGATATTGACAGTTATCTAGATAGACCTTACCAAGCAAACCATTGTTGACTAGAATTATAAGCTCAAGACCTTCATCATATTCCATAACTAGTGTAGAGACCATCTGGAATGTATCTGAGCTTGCAAGTTATTGATCTTGTCCTAGATTTGTGAAAGTCTCCCTAGAGTCCCACTACTTATCATAGTCTCGAGCAATCAATCACATCTTGCATAGGAACCTCCTGTCTATGGACCCATTCCAAGCACTCATGATATAACCAGTTCCTGGTGGTGGAACTCAATGCGTTGTGCTTAGGGATAGCTAGACCCACTCTCAATCCATCATTTACTTTCTTATTACTTCACAAGCACAACCATAGAACAAACATGCCAATATAAATAATATAATCTTTTTCAAATAAAGATTTTATTAATTATATCTATGGAATCAAAGCAACAAGGCAAGGAATATTTATGCACTCTCATCGATCACAAAAGTATGTTATGCTCTTCTTTAAAAGGCTAAGAGATTGACTCATTAGATATATTGATTAAAATATAATATATGCAATCCCATGGTTTTTGTAAAAGCAAAAGAGTTTCTAATTTAAAAATAACTTATTTAAAGTCATCTGATAAATTGGAGGTGGAGGTAGAAGAGTCCCATGTACTATGAAGAAGGAGAGAGAAAGAAACTACAAGGGAAAGAGTTTCTATCTAGTCCCATCTACGCCTACAAAGTAGCATCTCCTCCATACGCAATGTAGCCAAACACTTTCAAGTGTGAGACATCAGGCTTCTTACCTGTAAAACATTCTTCGGGGGTCATACCATGAACTGCAGCTGTGGGAGTTCTGTTCATAATATAAACAGTAGTATGAATAGCCTCAGACCAAAAATACTTAGGCATATTCTTTTCAGCCATCAAGGTGCGTGCAACTTCTGCAATATGCCTGTTTTTCCTTTCTGCAACCCCATTTTGCTGTGGGGTATACCTGCATGTGAACTGTCTCTTTATCCCATGAGACCTCAGAAAATCACTGAACTCATTCGAGAGGTACTCTCCCCCTCCATCTAACCTCAAGCACTTTACTTTCAAGCCTGTTTCTCTTTCAACTGCAGCCTTGAAAGTTCTAAAGTGCTCAAACGCTTCACTCTTTTCCTTCATAAAATATACTCATAGCTTTCTAGAACAATCATCAATGAATGTAACAAATTATGAATTGCCTCCAAGAGATACATTTTTTGTAGGTCCCCAAATGTCTGTATGCACAACATCAAGGATATTTCTGCTTACACCTCTGTCATATGAAAAGGGTTGTCTTGCCTGCTTACCAAACTGACATGCTTCACATATCTTATGAAATTCTGCAACTCTAAATGTAGGCAAACCTGTAACCAACCCTTTGGACTGCATTACTTTCAACCTTTGTACATTTGCATGTCCAATGCGTTTGTGCCAAATTTCAATATCTACAACAACACCTTTTCCTTTATCATACGTAGCAGCATTCATAGTAGGAATTCCAGCATCCAAAGTAAACATACGTCCAACTCTACTTCCCTTTGCTACCGACCTGCACTTGTCATTGAAGTCTTCTACAAAGCAGCCCTTCGCATTAATTCTGACTTGCAACCCTTGCTCTACCATTTGACCGACTGACACCAAGTTCTTTGTAATAGATGGCACATGTAATACATCAGAAATACTCTTTGTCTTACCATCATGCAAGGACAAGGGAACTTTTCCAACGTGTGAAATTGGGTGGCATAAATCATCACCCTTCTGCACATAACCTGCATTTTGCAAATCCTGCATCCCTCCAAACCATTCTGCATGGCTGGTCATATGATTGGATGCACCTTAATCAACATACTAAACATCATCATGTGTTCCCTTTCTTGTAATAGCATTCAACAAATGTTGCATAACAAACACACGTTCATTTTTGTCTTCATTCTGTCTTGAAGACGATGCATAGTTTCCTTGCTGCAACTTACCACTGCAAATATCATCTTTCTTAGCATAACATTGGGCTAAAATATGACCTGTTTTGCCGCAGTAGTGACACACAATACCAAAACTGTTAGAACCTCTGTTCTGCCATCCATCTCTTCCTCTAAAGCTCCCCCTGCCTCTAAAGTTACCATGACCTCCTGAAACTTGCATATCTCCAAATTGCTGATTTAATCTGTTTTGCTGGTTGTCACTACCACGTCCTGTACCACGACCTCTTGAGGAGAACCTGCCATGTCCCCTTCCTGAATTTGAGTAGAAAGCTTGGACCTGTTCACCACTTCTTTTAGATGTCTCACTCTGCATCTTGATCTCTTCAGTGATCATAAGGGAGACCAACTCATTGAAATCTGGAAATGGCTTTCCGACATATACGGAACTTACAAAAGACTTCCAAGCCTTTTCATTGTTAAGTCCACCCAAGGTAGACGACACCAAATCATCATCATCGAGCATTGCATCAATCGCTGCCAATGCATCTGTGTTGAGATGGCAAGCTCAACACATGTGGACATGGATGATGGACCGCCTGGTTAGATGGGTCCACACGTCTACACTTAGCACGTCGGTGGTCATTATGACTCTCACATGGCCACTGACTCATTACTTATTATATTCAGGTTGTTACACCTATTTACAGCTGGCATAGTTATAGCGCCAGTCGACTAGTGTAGTCGGTTATGCATTGTTTGACTTAGTAGGCCACTTTCCTTTTATGTTGTATCTTATCTATATTTTGTGTACATTGTAAAGTGTGTGGAAGAAGAAGAAGAAATCAGCAAGAAAACGTTTTGGCCTCCATCTCTCTTCTTGTCTCTTGAGTGAGCTTCTCCTTGTGCATTCTGTGTGTGTTCGGCGCAGCATCTTGAGCAACCCCCTCCACCACGCGATTCTTGACAATCTGCAATGCTCCTTACCTTCAGTGTGCATACTCATTGATAGACATCTTCCCTTTCTTCAATGTATTCAACTCTTGCTTGAGTTGAATCTTTCGTGCCTTTGTATTTACAGAAAACATACTTTCAAGTATGGTCCAAGCTACATATGAATTCTCTGCATTTCTAATATGTCCCAGCATATTATTGTCAATTACTGCAGACAACCAATACATGACCTTTTTATCTTTTGCATTCCATTCCTTCCGTGCCTTTGTCTCTTCTGTAGTTGGAGGATCACTCTCCTTCGGCTCCTTTTCTTCACCTGAAACAAACTCGTAGAGGCCTTTTCCAATAAGGAAGTTTGTGACACGGAACTTCCATGAAGGGTAGTTGTTCTTGTCGAGCTTCTCAATGATGGGGCTTCCACTATTCTCTGCCATTATCACAAAATTAATACCAACAGCAAGCAAATTTCCTGCAACCCTTGACCTTAGTGCACAGCAATACACTAGACAGCCTTTTTCACTGTCTGCTCAACAATACATGCAATTTGCAACCAGTTTGCAGATAAACCTTATGTTTACTCACTGGTAAACACCTTTGAACTTACAGATATAAAATCTGTAACCCACTTTCGATCAATATAGTCGAAGTCATAGTGTACCCTGAAACTGATGTCCGCAACCTTGCGGCTCTAAAACAGGACCTGAAACGGCCTCAAATGCCCAAAATAACTGCGGGAAATCCCTGAAGGGCATATTTGCAGAATACACATTGCTCTTCACGCACACCAAATCTCACTGCAATCTGAGATTTTTGCTCGACCCTGCTTCCGGTGCCTCCACAGGCACTATCCAAGAGAGAGAGTGGAAGAATGGGAGAGCTTCTTACCCGTGGCTTGCTTGCTCGAACCTTGCTTCTTCTCCTTCGCTTCAGCCTTTGAAATCAGCCTCTCTCAGTGGCGCGGCTCTGATACCATGTCAAGAATCACGTGGTGGGGGGACTTGCTCAAGATGCTGCGTCGAACACACACAGAATGCACAAGGAGAAGCTCACTCAAGAGACAAGAAGAGAGATGGAGGCCAAAAATTTTTCTTGCTGGTTTCTTCTTCTTCTTCCACACTCTTTACAATGTACACAAAGTATAGATAAGATACAACATAAAGGAAAGTGGCCTACTAAGTCAAACAATGCATAACCGACTACACTAGTCGACTAACGCTATAACTATGCCAGCTGTAAATAGGTGTAACAACCTAAATATAATAAGTAATGAGTCAGTGGCCATGTGAGAGTCATAATGACCACCAACGTGCTAAGTGTAGACGTGTGGACCCATCTAACCAGTTGGTCCATCATCAATGTCTGCATGTGTTGAGCTTGTCATCTCAACAAGATAATTCTTGCCCATTTTTCATCTATTCAACCCTTATACCAATTAATGCATGCATATAATCATAAAGAAACCTTTCAACCCTACATCTCATCAATGTTTTTAAATTCATAGCAAATACTTTCCATATGATTCAATAAGAAAAAAGAGATGTTACCCTCCCTTATTGATTATGACCCTGAAGGGATGCACAATCCCAACTTGAGAGAAACTTTTCACACCCTCGATGATCTAGAGCCCAAAAAAATATTTGTAGGTGTAGGTACATCTTTTTGAGTGGTTATTGGGGCTGATATAGTCAACATTACATCAGAAAACCATTTGCCCATAGGGTTTATAGGTGTAAACAGGGGAGAAGAGACGGGATACTTCAAATTTGGGGATTTTTCATAGGTTGTTCTACATGTATTACATGTTCTTTAGAGCATGTTATAGCCATATCTTTGAGATTGTAGGTCCTTCATGCATCCTATATGTGTTCCACAACCCCTTACGGGTGTGTACATGTTTCTACAAGTGTTGCAAGTGATTTTGGAACACTTATAGGTCAAAATAGGTCTAAAACAAGGTGCAAGAAACTTTTGGACAACTACAAAGATTGATCTACATAATTTTTTGTGTTAGTCTATACTTCAACCTTTATAGAATTTTGTGTGGAGGAAAATGTTAACTCAACTAAGAAATTTGTGTGTTGGACCTTTTTAGCTCAAGTTATAGCCAAATTACTAATTGTTAGTCATTGTGGATCACTCTTATATATATGGCTAAGAACAAAAGGAAGGACCAAATCATGAAAACAATTAATGAAGATGTTAGATCCTATCAAATTGAGAAAAATTATTCGAATGAAGATCTCAACCATCACCTAGAAGATGAGGGAACAAATGTACTCGATGCTCAAAATGGTATTCTTGGTGGTATTCATCACCTCAAAACAAGTCCATGGATAGAATGGACAGTACATTTAATAAATTGATAGCAACCACATAAAAGGTTTGAGTGGTAATTTTTAGCATTACACAGCCTACTAAAGACCCAATTCCAACCCTACAATATATTCCTAATAGAAGATATTTCCACAAGTGATCGGCCCCTTTGTCTTAGCTCTTTGGCACAGATCTTGTTGCAACCTTTTGAGGGTCTAATTTTATCATTTTGTGGTTTGAATCGATATTGGCAAACACCCCTACTTCCGTCTTCTATAGGCCTTCACTGGGGTGAGATGGAGCCACTTCTTATACCAAAAATATGGTCTATGCACAAAGGTAGTAGTTCTATTATTTCTCATGTTTCCCATGGGAGTTTTTTTCTCATGCTAACACTTTGAGCCTTGACTAGATGGACAATAATTCACATTTTTATATGTATGGTTTGGTGTGGCAAGTGAGTTAGACCTAGATAAGAATGTAAGCATTGGTGGTTAGGCACAAATAGAAAGGAGAGATTTGCTTCAAGATTCAATACATTAGCTCATTCATGGCATTCAAAGCCATAATCTTTAGAAGGTAGGGTGTTCTCTATTTGATCAAACAATAAGGATCACTAATTACTCTCAACTTATCATGTTTTACTATAGCATGTTCAGTGATACACAATTCAGATTTGTTCAGGATAGATTAGTGTGTTTCCAAGTAGGTCTTCAACATGTAACTATGGGAATAGAGAGCTTTTTTCACCACTTAATGATCCACCTTTTTGATGAACTTGCTTTCCTCCATCTCCCTTAGAATCTTTCATTGGCAATAAGTATTCAGGTAGCAATAACCATTATGCTGAAAGGATTGGGCAACCCTTACATGGATGTCCCTTCTTATTTGGATTTGATAAGTTGATGAGTACCTATAACCTTCCATCTACAAGCTCTTACTCGTATCAAGCACATTACTTTGATATTCCTTCTTCATATGCAAAGAATAAGGCCATTTTGGTCGAGGTTGATGGAGATTTACTTCAACCCTACCTACATATCTTTAAGAATAGTTCAAGTTGAATCCTAGTAGGCCAAATACTCCATAGAAACTCTTGCTATTTATTGATCTTACTCCAATGTTTACTTCCTATCCTTTGGCAACACAAGGGATTAGTATTCGAACTCCATCTTCATTAATCATAGCATTCTCTCTTCTTCACAACCTTGACTAAGCAAGGTAGCATTAGGATAGTAGGGAATATCTCTCATGTGAGGCTATGATCTACATAGACCACATTAGATCTCTCAAATGGAAACACAATGGATATACATTCAAAGTCCAATCTATTGAATCAAGCATTCCATTGTTCTCTAAATCTTAACCAAAGTAGGGTAGCAGACTTATGAAAATTGGGAAAATTTATAGCCTACTTATCATCCTAAGCAAGGTATTTAGCTTGATAATCTTTGTTCAAGGATCAAGGATCATCACAACAATATTCTTGGGTAAAGATAACTTACTGTTATATGTTGTCATAATAAGGCCGGCCTACTATTTGCCACTCTGGGGTAGTAAAACATACAAAAAATTAGGGCTACGATTATGAGTTAGATTTTCAAGCGAGAGCTCTTTTCAAGCAATTGATGGTGGATGAACAGCCTATGGTGGAAAGCTGAAGAGAACCTCTCATATCCTTTACAAATTTGTTATGGCTTTTAAATGATTATCAGATGAGTTAATGAATAATAAATTTTTCCTTTAGTAGTATTTTTCTATCAGATATAGGTAATAAGTTGGGGTCGTGCTTTGGCGAGATTATTGAAGATAAAAAAATTGAGATCTTTAGTGAACTTATATTCTTATTTTCCTTAGGTCGCGAGGACACTTCCTTTCTAAGTGTGGGGATATGTTGAGAGTGGAAAAAGACTGAATTTTTGACCAATTTTGTTATTTTTGAGGACTGAATGATTGATTTTTGATGGATTTAGAGTGATGTATGGTTGTTAAAGAAGTATTTGAGAGTGTTTTGGATGATATTGATTATGTTTTGGAAGTTTATGATGATTCTTAGTGGAGATATGAAGCTCTATGATGTTCTAATAGGTTCTGATTGGTTATGTATACCTTCTGTATAGCTTTTGTTTTGTTCTGGTTTTCTTCTGTATGAAGCATGGATTGATGATTGATGAAGATTGAGATCTTTTGGAATCTTAAGTTGAATAGTTTTTGATAGTTTGGAATGGTTTGAGTATGAGTTATGAGGTTTTGATGACCTTCTGTAACCCTCTGTAGACCTTCTGTAGAGCCTCTGTCTCTCTGCTCTATCTTTGTACTGTAATTGTACTGTAGCTACTCTGGTACTGTACTGTAACTGTTCTGTAGACCTTCTGTAAGTGTTCTATAGAGTGTATATGTGACTTTGGAAAAGTTTTCTAACCTTTGGAAATGATGAATCTAAGTTCAAAAGAGCTAAAATAAGTGGAAGAAGTAGCTGCTGAAGACTGAAGAGAAGACTTAGTGACAGTGACAGTAGTGAGCTGTGAAAAGACACTGTAGTGGCTCTAATGACTCTTCATATCAGACATACCTCTTGGGAGGTGCATCCACGACCTAAGAAGGATTATTGAGAGTTATTATGAGATTATTGTAGTGAGGGGATGATGTACTATTGATGGAGAGAGAGAGAGAGAGAGCCAAAGATAGTCAATTCTATGAAAATAGTGTAACTGTATATGAGAGATTGAGAGAGAGAACTATGAAGAAATTGAAGATGAATACTATGTGATTGATTTCCATTCAAAAGATGGTGTATTCTTTTGTATTCTTTGTTCTATTGATGGATTTTATGAAGATGTTGAAGATTATGGTTGATTCTATCAAATCCGTGGGAAAAATATACTATGATGATGCGTGAAGATTTGCTGTTTTCTTTGTTTTAATGATCAAAAGAATGAAATAAAAGCTTGTTGATGTTACAAGATAGATTTTCTTGCAAGAGAATTCCCTTTTCCTTGGTGTTCCTCTTGGGGCTCCACTTCTTCATATGCAAAGAATAAGGCCATTTTGGTCAAGGTTGATGGAGATTTACTTCATCCCTACCTACATATCTTTAGGAATAGTTCAAGTTGAATCATAGTAGGCTGAATACTCCATAGCAACTCTTGCTATTTATTGATCATATTCCAATGTTTATTTCCTATCCTTTGGCAACACAAGGGATTAGTATTCGAACTCCATCTTCATTAATCATAGCATTCTCTCTTCTTCACAACCTTGACTACTCAAGGTAGCACTAAGATAGTGGGGAATGTCTCTCATGTGAGGCTATGGTCTACGTAGAGCACATCACATCTCTAAAATGGAAACACAATGGACATACATTCAAACTCCAATCTATTGAATCAAGCATTCCATCATTCTCTAAATCTTAACCAAAGTAGGGTAGCAGAATGATGAAAACAAGGAAAATTTGTAGCCTACTTATCATCCTAAGCAAGATATTTAGCTTGATAATCTTTGTTCAAGGATCAAGGATCATCACAACAATATTCTTGGGTAAAGATAACTTATTGTTATATGCTGTCAAAATAAGGCCGCTTGCTATTTGCCACTCTAGGGCAGTAAAACATACAATAAATTTGGGCTAGGATTATGAGTTGATAGATTTAGATGCCTCTCTTGCTCAATCTAGATCATTTTGGGAGAGATATGAGCCCTCTTATGCTCAATTTGGATCAATTTTGGGAGAGATATTGTTGTTTTACTGTCAGTCTCATTGCTATGGATAGAGCATTGTGGTTAGCTTGATAGGGCACTCTAATTTATATTTCTTGAGGGAGTTGGCTATTTTTAATCAAGTGGTTGTCAAATAAACCATTTCCTCATTCTCTAAGCTTCATTTGAAGCCACACATCACTTGATTTGAAAAAATATTCATCAAAATATTGCTAAAATACTCTGAATAGGTCAAGTGGACAACACACTATCATTGATAGTAAAGAATAAGAGGTCTAGATATGGCCAAGCACTAGAGAAATACATAGATGATTTTATTAGTCAAACACAATGTATTCCTACAAGTCATGGGCAAGGACATCAACCTAATGATTAGTATCATTATGATCACCATCCACATGCATATAATGCTTATGATCAAATTTCTTCAAGACAAAATTCATGTGGTGATAGATCTTATGGACAATCATCATGTATGTAGCATGGTTATGGTTATGGTCCATGGGAAACATTCATATACAAATGAGCATCATTGAGAAAGGAAGAAAAAGAGCTATAGCTCAACTGAAGGAACTTATCAAGTGTTGGAATTTGGAACTATGGGCAACCAACACACATATCTTCAAAACGTTTTTAGAAAGCAGAATTGCATAAGGATGGTCAAGTGGATCAATGATGCCTTGAATCCAACATAACCCACATGTATCCTAATTATCCCAAGTAGAAGGCTAACATGAGCAAGGCTATTGTCTCATCCATTCCTCTCAATCTTTGGAATAGAGATGATAAATGACAAGGACACCATACCTATCCCTACCATCATATGTCTGCAGTGTAAAAAGCTATCATAAGCATTCTTGGAGCCTCCATCACCGATAATGGACCAATCATAGGGAAAAAAAATACTAAGAAGAGGAGAAAAAGAGCTGTAGCTAATGTAATGTCACAAAATGAGGGCTCATCATGTTGCTCACTAAGAATGCTGCATCTAGCATAGAGAGTGCTACCACAGCTCCATGAATGGAAAGAGTTGCAACCTCAAGGAAGAAAGAGTACCCTAATGTAAAATTCCAACTAGAGATAATAGAAAAAGTGAAGAAGTGGTTACAAGAGGAGGTTGAAGCAAAAAAACCAGGGCCCTGTTGAGTGTTGAAATGACTTGTTTTTTAGCTAATTTTTGTTGTTTTTGAGAGCTGAATGGTTTATTTTATGAGATGATTGATTGGTTTGGAAGTGGTTTGAGAGTGTTTTGGATGATATTGATTATTTCTTGGAAGTTCGTGATGATTTTCAGTGGAGATATGAGGTTCTGATATGTTCTGATTGGTTTTGATTGGTTCTGTATACCTTCTGTTGAGTTTTTGATTTGTTCTGTTTTGTTCTGTTTTCTCTCTGTAAGGAGGGATGGATTGATGATTGATGAATATTGAGATCTTGTGAAAGCTTATTGAATAGTTTTTGAGAGTTTGGAATGGTTTTGGTATGAGTTATGAGGTTTTGATGACCTTCTGTAACCTTCTGTAGGTCTTCTGTAGAGCTTCTGTCTCTGTACTGTAACTGTACTGTGACTGTTCTGTAGACCTTCTGTATATGTTCTGTTGGATGAGAGTGTAGCTTGGGAAAGTTTTCTAACCTTGGAAAGAGGTGAATACAAGTGAAAAAGAGCTAAAAGAAGTGAAAGAAGTAGTTGTTGAAGACTCAAGTGAAGACTGGAGTGAAGTGACAGTAGTGAGCTGTGAAAAGACACTGTAGTGGCTCTGGTGACTCTTCATATCAGACATACCTCTTGGGAGGGGTATCCACGACCTAAGAAGGATTATTGAGAGTGATTATGAGAGATTGTAGTGAGGAGATGATGTATTATTGATGGAGAGAGAGAGAGAGAGTCAGAGATAGCCAATTCTATTAAAACAGAGTGATTGTATATGAGAGATTGAGAGAGAAGACTATGAAGATATTGAAGATGAATACTATGTGATATATTTCCATTCAAAGATGGTGTATTCCTTTGCTTTCTTTGTTATATTGATGGATTTTATGAAGATATCGAAGAATATGGTTGATTCTATCAAATCCGTGGGAGGTCTACATGATGCTGCATGAAGTTTTGTTGTGCCTGGTGTTCTTTTCTTCATTGTGATCATATAAAACCTAATAAACAAGCTTGTTGATGTTACAAGATAGATTTTCTTGCAAGAGAATTTCCTTTTCCTTGGTGTTCCTCTTGGGGCTCCATGTTTTTGGTGCGCAGCCGGGGAATCTTGCCATCAACAAGCACCAGAAGAGGCTGAAAATGAAGGAAATGGCATTGCCAAGAAGAGAAGAATTCAATGGATGATTGTAAAGTTCCTTCTTCCACTGAAGAGTTGGAATTTCTCATAATCAAAGCCACTTTCCACAAGAAGTTCATCCCACAATGGCGGAAACACATCACCATCATAATGCATGCTCTATGTGGTGGACAGTTTCCTCTTCCTGTTGAAGCAGCAGAAACTTGCATCCTGGTGGCAAACTGTTTGGGAACAAATTGAAGAGCAAAAACAGAGAGAATGACCATCCATGGAAGATTTGGCATTCATTGAGAAGTTTCCAGACATCATCAAGTGGGAGATTGTGAAGAAGCTTCAGGAGTCTTGGTCTGTGGAGGTTCACAAAGACAAGAAGGAAAAGAGTTGGAATTTGTTCATAGATGCTCAACAACAAGATACATGGGATGCTTGGTGCACTGATAATCTTCTGTTTGTTCAATTAGCAACTCACTGGAAGTTGGTAGACAGAGTGTTTTTTACAACATACACCGTTGAAACCATCAGAAGGGCACCACTATAATGCTCAGACGTATGCATTTTGACACCTTCAGAACCGAATACCTTCCTCTATGCAGTGGCATGAAAGCAGAATTCAGAGACGTTGAAAAGGAAGAAGTAGAAGAAATGTTGGCAAGACAGTCCTCCAGAGACTGAAGCCTTGTGTTATCCCTTTGTGGAGCACTAATAACATAGTGGAGCCAACTCCCTGATGAATGATGCAATAAAGAGGCAAGCGTTAGAACGAGTCCAGAGGTACGTGAGAAGAGAGAAAGCAAAAATCAAAGCTGAGAAGGAACTCGCAGTAGAAGCCGCCTTTGACGCCCTTGCGGAACTCTTTACAGAAGTCCCAATGGCACATCAAGCCCTTCCTTCTCCTGCTGCTGGAGGTCCACTTCCAAGCCAGATCCATCCTGGAAATATTGATGACAGACCAGCGAATGTAGTCCCATTGCCAGTTTTTACGGGAGAGTACAATGAAGACCTGGATCTTCATGTAGCAGAGTTTATGGTAGCATGTGTGGCTAACAATGCCAGAACCCCTGAGCATTGGTTGGCAATATTCCCCGCCACTTTCAAGGGCGCGGCGTTTCAGTGATATGAGAGACAAGCAGCACGAACTTTTGGCACATGGGACAACCTGAAGTTGGCTTTCCTCACTAAATTCAGGCATGAAGGTTTTGAAGAGCGGATGCGAGAGGAATTTATGAATTTAAGTCAATCCTCTGGAGAAAGAGTAGAAGCTTATGTCTCACGAATTGAATCTATCCTGAAGAGATGGACTAACCATAATCTATTAGATGGCATTCAGAAGGGGGTGTTTCTCAGAGGATTACAACTAGAAGTCCGTAAGTTTGTGGAGTTGCAAAGACCAGCCACACTGCAAGCTGCAACAGAAGGTGCAAGACTGTACGATGAAGTGGAAGCTAGATTGGCGATGAATCCAGGAAGAGGAGTCCTACCTCCTCTGGTGCCAGGAATGATGTACCCACCAAATGCAGTCCCAGGGACAGTCCCCTACCCCTACCAACAGATGCCCCCAGTATCACAGTACAGTGCACCAAATCCACAGTGGCCACAATCAATGCCTCACATGATGGTTCAACCACAACAACAATGGTCCCAACCAATTTTCCCAATGCTAAATTAGCAGCAACAGTGGAACCCTACCAACTGGAGCCAACAGCCAACGGTTCAAACAGGAGCTCTGAATCAGAGCCAGAATAGAGACCCCTCTACGCTAGCCCAACCTGTTTATGCAGTGATTACAGAGACTCCTCAAAACCCTACTGCCAGTACCTCAGGAGGAGAAAGTTTGAAGGATTATTTATCCAACTCAGTTGCAAATATTAAAAAGGAGTTGATGGATGTGATTACAGAGCAGCTACAGACGCTGAAAGTGAATACTGCTAGCATATCCGACATTGCAGGAGCAGGAAGAGATGTGATGTAGTCAAATACTTGGTGTGGTAAGTGTCATCAAGCAGGCCATTTAGCCACTGAATGTACACGAAAACCAACCATCCCTGGAGCTTTTTGTTCCTACTGTTTGTGGAAGAACCATACAGAGGATATTTGCTCTCTAAAGGAGATGCATGATAGGAGACGGAAGGAAGAAGACACAAGATTCAACTTGCTGGAATCCAAAATGACAACACAGGATATTGGACCCAAGCCTAGAGAGTTTGGTCCTAATTTCGGTCCAAGAAGGTTTCCCTCTCAAAGTTACAGAGGGAGACAGTCTGTCAGAGATCAGAAGTGGAGTGTTACAGATGCGGAGAAAAGGGACACATTTCACCAAATTGTCCAAATCCCAGAAGGTCAGTGGATTACAAGCCCTTATGCAGTCGATGCAAAGGAGAAGGCAACACTGCAAAAGACTGTCCAAGCCCAGCCCCAGTGAAAAACAGTGCTACTGATAGTCCGGCCAAGGCCCAAGAGCCTACCTCCAATTTAGTGGAATTGGAAGTTGCTGCCATCACGCGTGCAAAGAAGAAGGAATCACCTATCCAAAAAGAAAATAATCCTCCTGCCAGAACAATGAAGTTCAATCTTCCACCAGAATAATAGAACAGAACAGAGCCTGACAATGCCGTACAGAGCACCATAGTGCCACAGAGAGTCACAGAGACAATTCCAGAGACAGGACCAGAGGTCCAGGAGATAGAATAGGAGGAAGTGCCACAAGTGGTAGAAGAAGTTTCCATGATGCCCCTGTTCGAAGAAAGAAGGAAAATGAAAATGGGTGTCGCCCCATTCCCTAACCGGTTAGAGAAGCCAGTGGATTCTATTAAGGAATACGATCTGGTCAGAGATCTAGATACCTTTAAACCAAACCTCACATTCTGACAATCATTGATGCTGTCTCCCAGTTGCCACAAAAGGTTCAAAGGTATACTGACAAGAAGACGTGGCTTAAGGATTGCTCCCTCAACAGCAACAAAGTCCAACAAAGCTCCAGAGCTTGTAAAAGAAGTGGATGTGGCTAACGCCTTTCTAGATCCTGGTACCCCAGAGATTGGCGTGTGGATAGAAGGCTGCTTTATTGCAAATGCACTGATTTATGGTGGCTCATCAGGGAACAATATGACAGATGTGACAATGAAGGATCTAGGCCTACAAGGTGTGCAACCAACCCAATGGCTCATTAGACTGGCGGATCAGAGCAGAATCAAGCCTTTGGACATTCTCCCATATGTGAAGACTACAGTGGCTGGAAGAGATTATTGGCTAACCTATCTGGTGATGAAGCCAAACTCTTATGGTACACCCTACCCTCTGTTACTGGGCAGACCATGGCTTTTTGAAGCCAGAGCAAGGACGGATTGATTCAAAGGAACCTTGACTTTGGGTAGAGGACCTAACAAAGTGGTGCTGAAGCTGTATGGTGCTCAAAAAGGGCATGGATCCACCTCCTTGGAATTATCTTCTAACTCCCCTAATGAGGCTACAGATGGAACATCAGCAGACGAACATGCTGTCAAACAGATCCTTCCCAAGAAAACAGTGGCACGTTCCTTAACAGTGGATACTGTAAGCCAACTCCCAACAGATGCAAAGCCATTATCAATGGGTGAATACTTCTGTTGAGTGTTGAAATGACTTGTTTTTTGGATGATTTTTGTTGTTTTTGAGAGCTGAATGGTTGATTTTAAGGGATGATTGGTTGATTAGGAAGTGGTTTGAGAGTGTTTTGGATGATATTGATTGTGTTTTGGAAGTTCATGATGTTTGTTGATGGTTCTGTGATGTTCTGATAGGTTCTGATTGGTTCTGTATACCTTCTGTTTTGTTATGTTTTGGTCTGTTTTGTTCTGATTGTCTTCTGAAAGAAGGGATGGAGTATTGATTGATGAAGAATGAGATATTATGAAAGCTTAGTGAATGGTTTGTGAGAGTTTGAAATGGTTTGAGAGTGAGTTATGTGGTTTTGATGACCTTCTGTAACCTTCTGTAGGTCTTCTGTAGAGCTTCTGCTTCTGTTCTGTTTCTGTTCTGTTCTGTACTGTAACTGTTCTGGTACTGTTCTGTAGACTGTTCTGTAAGTGTTCTGTGGAATGTATGTGTGATTTTGGGGAAAGTTTTCTAGCCTTGGAAAGAGGTGAATACAAGTGCAAAAGAGCTGAAAGAAGCGGAAGAAGTAGCTGTTGAAGACTAAAGAGAAGACTAGAGTGAAGTGACAGTAGTGAGCTGTGAAGAGACACTGTAGTGGCTCTGGTGACCTTTCATATCAGACATACCTCTTGGGAGGGGTATCCATGACCTAAGAGTGATTATTGAGAGTAATTTTGATATATTGTAGTGAGGATATGATGTATGATTGATGGTGAGAGAGAGAGAGAGTCAGAGATAGCCAATTCTATTGAAATAGAGTGATTGTATATGAGAGATTGAGAGAGAAGACTATGAAGATATTGAAGATGAATACTATGTGATGTATTTCCATTAAAAGATGGTGTACTTCTTTGCTTTCTTTGTGATATTGATGGATTTTGTGAAGATATTGAAGAACATGGTTGATTTTATTAAAAACCGTGGGAGATTTACATGATGCTGCATGAAGATTTGTTGTGCCTGGTGTTCTTTTCTTCATTGTGATCATATGAAACATGATAAACAAGCTTGTTGATGTTACAAGATAGATTTTCTTGCAAGAGAATTCCCTTTTCCTTGGTGTTCCTCTCGGGGCTCCTTGTTTTTGGTGCGCAGCCGGGGAAACTTGCCATCAACAAGCACCAAAAGAGGCTGAAAATGAAGGAATTGGCATTGCCAAGAAGAGAAGAATTCAATGAATGTTTGTAAAATTCCTTCTTCCACTGAAGAGTTGGAATTTCTCATAATCAAAGCCACTTTCCACAAAAAGTTCATCCCACAATGGCGAAAACACATCACCATCATGATGCATGCTCTATGTGGTGGACAGTTTCCTCTTCCTATTGAAGCAGCAGAAACTTGCATCTTGGTGGCAAACTGTTTGAGAACAAACTGAAGAGCAGAAACAGAGAGAATGACCATCCATGGAAGATTTGACATTCATTGAAAAGTTTCCAGACAACATCAAGTGGGAGATTGTGAAGAAGCTTCAGGAGTCTTGGTCTGTAGAGGTTCACAGAGACAAGAAGGAAAAGAGTTGGAATTTGTTCGTGGATGCTCAACAGCAAGATACATGGGATGCTTGGTGTACTGATAATCTTCTGTTTGTTCAATTAGCAACCCACTGGAAGTTGGTAGACAGAGTGTTTTTCACAACATACACTATTGAAACCATCAGAAGCTGGCATTACTATGATGATGGCACCACCACCATGCTCAGACGTATGCATTTTGACACCTTCAGAACCGAATACCTTCCTCTGTGCAGTGGCATGAAAGCAGAATTTAGGGACGTTGAGAGGAAAGAAGTAGAAGAAATGTTGGCAAGAGAGTCCTCCAGAGACTGAAGCCTTCTGTTAACCCTCTGTGGAGCACTAACAACATAGTGGAGTCAACCCCCTGATGAATGACGCAATAAAAAGGCAAGCGTTAGAACGAGTCCAGAGGTACGTAAGAAGAGAGAAAGCAAGAATCAGAGCCGAGAGCGAGCTCGCAGCAGAAGCCGCCTTTGACGCCCTTGCGGAACTCTTTACAGAAGTCCCAATGGCACATCAAGCCCTTCCTCCTCCTGCTGGAGGTCCACTTCCAAGCCAGATCCGTCCTGGAAATATTGATGACAGACTAGCGAATGTAGTCCCATTGCCAGTTTTTAAGGGAGAGTACAATGAAGACCCTGATCTTCATGTAGCAGAGTTTATGGTAGCATGTGTGGCTAACAATGCCAGAACCCCTGAGCATTGGTTAGCAATATTCCCCGCCACTTTCAAGGGCGCGGCGTTTCAGTGGTATGAGAGACAAGCAGCAGGAACTTTTGGCACATGGGACGACCTGAAGTTGGCCTTCCTCACTAAATTCAGGCGTGAAGGTTTTGAAGAGCGGATGAGAGAGGAATTTATGAACCTAAGTCAGTCCTCTGGAGAAAGAGTAGAAGCTTATGTCTCAAGAATGGAATCCATCCTGAAGAGATGGACTAACCATAATCTAGATGATGGCATTCAGAAGGGAGTGTTTCTCAGAGGATTACAACCAGAAGTCCGTAAGTTTGTGGAGCTACAAAGACCAGCCACCCTGCAAGCTGCAACAGAAGGTGCAAGACTGTACGATGAAGTGGAAGCTAGATTAGCAATGAATACAGGAAGAGGAGTCCTACCTCCTCTGGTGCCAGGAATGATGTACCCACCAAATGCAGTCCCAGGGACTGTTCCCTATCCTTACCAACAGATGCCCCCGGTATCACAGTACAGTGCACCAAATCCACAGTGGCCACAATCCATGCCTCAAATGGTGGTTCAACCTCAACAACAATGGTCCCAACCAATTTCCTCAATGACAAATCAGCAACAACAGTGGAATCCTACCAACTGGAGCCAACAGCCAACAGTTCAAACAGGAGCTCTGAATCAGAACCAGAACAGAGATCTCTCTGTACCAGCCCAACCCGTTTATGCAGTGATTACAGAGCCTCCTCAAAACCCTCCTGCCAGTACGCCCGGAGGAGAAAGCTTGAAGGATTATTTATCCAACTCAGTTGCAAACATAAAAAAGGAGTTGATGGATGTGATTACAGAGCAACTACAGACGCTGAAAGTGAACACAGCGAGCATATCCAACGTTGCAGGAGCAGGAAGGGATGTGATGCGGTCAAATACTTGGTGTGGTAAGTGTCATCAAGCAGGCCATTTAGCCACTGAATGTACACGGAAACCAACCATCCCTGGAGCCTTCTGTTCCTACTGTTTGCGGAAGAATCATATAGAGGACATTTGCTCTCTGAAGGAGATACATGATAGGAGAAGGAAGGAAGAAGACGCAAGATTTAACCTGCTGGAATCCAAAATGACAACACAAGATATTGGACCCAAGCCTAGAGAGTTTGGTCCTAATTTCGGACCCAGAAGATTTCCCTCTCAAAGTTACAGAGGAAGACAGTCTGGCGGTGGTCAGAGATCAGAAGTGGAGTGTTACAGATGTGGGGAAAAGGGACACATCTCACCAAATTGTCCAAATCCTCGAAGGTCAGTGGATTACAAGCCCTTATGCAGTCGATGCAAAGGAGAAGGCCACACTGCAAAAGACTGTCCAAGCCCAGCCCCAGTGAAAAACAATGCTACTGATAGTTCGTCCAAGGCCCAAGAGCCTACCTCCAATTTGGTGGAATTGGAAGTTGCTGCCATCACGCGTGCAAAGCAGAAGGAACCACCTATCCAGAAAGAAAATAACCCTCCTGCCAGAACAGTGAAGTTCAATCTTCCACCAGAAAAACAGAACAGAACAGAGCCTAACAGTGCCGTACAGAGCCCTACAGAGCCACAGAGAGTTACAGAGACAGTTACAGAGACAGGACCAGAGGTCCAGGACACAGAAGAGGAGGAAGTGCCACAAGTGGCAGAAGAAGTTCCTGTAATTCCTCTGTTGGAAGAAAGAGGGAAAATGAAAATGGGTGTTGCCCCATTCCCTAACCGATTAGAAAAGCCAGTGGATCCTATTAAGGAATACGATCTGGTCAGAGATCTAGATACCTTTAAACCAAACCTCACATTCCGACAACTATTGATGTTGTCTCCCAGTTGCCGGAAAAGGTTCAAAAGTATACTGACGAAAAGACGTGGTTTAAGGATTGCTCCCTCAACAGTGACAAAGTCCAACAAGGCTCCAGAGCCTGTAAAAGAAGTGGATGTGGCTAATGCTTTTCTAGATCCGGGTACTCCAGAGACTGGCGTGTGGATAGAAGGCTGCTTCATTGCAAATGCACTGATTGATGGAGGTTCATCAGTAAACATTATGACAGATGTGACGATGAAGGATCTAGGCTTACAAGGTGTGCAACCAACCCAATGGCTCATCAGACTGGCGGATCAGAGCAGAATCAAGCCTCTGGGCATTCTTCCATATGTGAAGACTACAGTGGCTGGAAAAGATTATTGGCTGACCTATTTGGTGGTAAAGCCAAACTCTTATGGTACATCCTATCCTCTGTTACTAGGCAGACCATGGCTTTTTGAAGCCCGAGCAAGGACGGATTGGTTTAAAGGAACTTTGATCTTGGGTAGAGGACCCAACAAAGTGGTGCTGAAATTGTATGGTTCTCAAAAAGGACATGGATCCACCTCCTTGGAATTATCTTCTGATTCCCCTAACGAGGCTACAGATGGAACATCAGCAGACGAAGATGCTGTCAAACAAATCCTTCCTAAGAAAACAGTGGCACATTCCTTAACAGTGGATAATGTAAGCCAACTTCCAAAAGATGCAAAGCCATTATCAATGGGTGAATACTTCCTGCCTGAACCAGGAATGCCTTCTGAAATCACTTCTGACAGTGAGATAGAAGCATGGATGTATTGCTCTCCTTGTTATATGGCCACAGCAGAGCCAGAGACAGAGGCAGGAGAGGAAACGGAGAATCTGTTCTTCTATTACAGAGCTCCTACAGAAGCAGAAGCAGAGACAGAAGCAGAAGCAGAAGCAGAAGCAGAAGCAGAGACAGAAGCAGAGACAGAAGCAGAAGCAGAAGCAGAAGCAGAAGCAGAGACAGAAGCAGAGACAGAAGCAGAACCAGAAGCAGAAGCAGAAGCAGAAGCAGAGACAGAAGCAGAGACAGAAGCAGAAGCAGAAGCAGAGACAGAAGCAGACGCAGAAGCAGAGACAGAGACAGAAGAGGTTGAATATGATATGGACGAAGAGAATGATGAAAGTGAGCCAGCAGGGTCTATCCCACCTGAAGAGGATACAATTGGGGACGAAGTTCCAGAAGCATCAGAAGCCGACGAGCTCATGCTATGGGACAGAATGGCAATGGTACCATTTGGTTTGGTAAATGGATCTTCTCATATGCAAAACCTTTATAAGAAATGGATTAAGAAGATCAAGCCATCTTTTAAGTGTGGCTCCTGCCGTCCTACCCCATCCTTGCCCAAGAAAGATGATGATGATGCACCGTGCCAACAAGCACCAATCCAACTAACCCAACAGGCATCAGAGGGTCCCTGTTATGTGACGTTCCTGGATGTATCATCAGAAGATGAGTCTTCAAGCCAAGAGGTAATTAATCTTGAAACCAAACCCGGAACGGCTTTAATCCCATTCCAACATCTTAATGAGCAACCTAAGTCTCCACCAAAAGAAGAAGTTGGTTCAAGTGGGACATCAAAAGAGGACATCACTCCCTTGAAGGGTCGGATCTGTATCCAGAAGCAGTCCGCGGGACCTTCATCCGTGAAGTAGAAGGTGAAAGGCAGTTAACCTTTGTGGATTTAGAAGGCACTGAACGCCACTTGAAGGTGGGTAGTAGTCTCCCAGAAGAGGAGTTGTCAACCTTGTACAACTTGTTGAAAGAAAATTTGGACGTGTTTGCATGGTCTTACAAAGACCTAAAGGGGATTGATCCCACAATATGTCAACATCATATTGATTTGGAGCCTGATGCCAAGCCAGTACGGCAACGACAGAGGCGAATGAACCCGAATTATTCCACATTGGTGAAAGCGGAGCTGCTGAAGCTTCTGGAAGCCGAGTTCATCTATCTAGTGGCAAACAGTGAATGGGTTTCACCCATCGTGGTTGTACCCAAGAAGAATGGCAAATTGCGAATATGTGTGGATTTCCGAAAGCTTAATTCCAAGACAAAGAAGGATCACTTTCCAATCCCTTTCACAGACCAACTGTTGGACACAGTGGCAGGACATGAACTTTATTCTCTTCTGGATGGATTCAGTGGATACAACCAAGTGCAAATCGCAGAAGAAGACCAATCCAAAACAACCTTCACCACAGAATGGGGGACCTACGCTTACCGAGTGATGCCATTTGGGCTCTGCAATGCCCCTGCTACTTTCCAACGAGTCATGATGGCCGCATTTCAAAATCATCTGCACGACTTTATCGAAGTATATTTGGATGACTTCTGTGTTTATAGTTTGATCAGTGAACACTGGGGACATTTGGAACAATGCTTTGACCGATGCCGGGAGTATGGGATTTCCCTCAACCCCGACAAATGCATCTTTGGGGTTTCTTCTGGAGTCTTGTTGGGCCACATTGTCTCAGCACAAGGGATATCAACAGACCCTGCAAAAATCGAAAAGATCTCAGCTCTGACAGCACCCACCAACCTCAAACAGTTGAGGGGATTCCTAGGCCATGTGGGTTACTACAGAAGGTTCATAGCCCATTTTGCGACAAAGGCAACCTCCTTGCACAAGCTCCTGAGGAAAGATGCAGAGTTTACTTGGACAGAAGAATGTGACAAAGCCTTCCACACTCTGAAGCAGTGTCTGATAGAGGCACCCATCTTGCAACCTCCTGATTGGACGAAAGAGTTCCACGTACACACTGATGCATCAATTGAAGGTTTAGGTGCTGTCCTCTGCCAGAAGGGATTCTCGAAGCTGGATCAACCGATTTATTATGCAAGCCGAAAAGTCACTGATAGGGAACGAAACTATACAGTGACAGAGCTGGAGTGCTTGGCAATGGTGTTTGCCCTGGAGAAGTTTCGCCATTACCTCCTATCTACCCACTTTAAATTTTATGTGGATCATGAGGCCCTGTCCTTCTTAATGAACAAAGCAGATGTGAAAGGACGAATGATGAGATGGCTCCTTCTATTCCAGGAGTTCGACTTTGAGGTGGTTACTAAGCCTGGTCGTTCCCATGTCCTGGCTGATCATCTGTCGCGTATCCCACAAACTGCAGACGAGGAACGAGATGATCCAGACCTCCCTGATGCTTCCCTATTCTTGGTAGAAACTGTCACTCCGTGGTATGCAGACATTGCCAATCTGCTGGCAACCCAACAGTACCCTCCTGGTATTTCTAGTCGGGAAAGGAAGAAGCTCATGCTAGAATCAGCCCCATACACCCTGCTAGGTGGTGCACTGTACAAGAAAGGCAAAGATGAAGTGCTCAGAAGATGTGTTGTAGGAGACGAGATTGGGATTGTTCTGAAGGCTTGCCACGACGAGCCATGTGGAGGTCACTTTGCAGGAGAAGCTACGGCCAGGAAGGCTCTGCTAGCAGGATATTGGTGGCCTACCATTCACAAAGATTCCTATGATTACTGTAAAAAATGTGATGCTTGTCAAAGAATGGGGAAACCCACTAAGACAAGTGCCATGCCATTGCAACCTATCCTTCCTTTGAAGCCGTTTGAGAAGTGGGGCATTGACTTCGTAGGTCCAATCGATCCTCCCACCAGAAGGAAACAGAACCGATACATCCTCGTATGTACGGAATATGTCACAAAGTGGTGTGAAGCTAAAGCCCTAAAGCGGGACGATGGTAACAGCGTGGCCCTGTTCATGTACGAGAATATCATCACCCGGTTTGGCAGTCCCTTAGAGCTGGTAAGTGACAGAGGCACTCATTTCCTTAACAAAGTCATGGAAGAGTTGACAGAGTTGTATAAGATCCGCCATCGCAAGTCCACTCCTTATTACCCCAGAGCCAACGGCCAAGTCGAAGTCACCAATCGCATCCTTTGCTCGATTCTGACAAGGACGATTGCCGCACATCGTCGTAATTGGGACGATCGACTTACAGAGGCCCTCTGGGCGTACAGAACCTCCCATAAAGCAGTAACGGGACAGACACCTTTCCAGTTGGTGTATGGTACAGAATCTGTTTTCCCTGTTGAATTGGAATTACTCTCTTTGAGAGTGGCTATCAAAGAGCGTTTGGGGGACGATGATTCACTCCAACACCATCTCCTGCACCTGGAATGTTTGGACAAAACTCGCAGGATGGCTCTACAGTGCATGGAAGCCATGCAAGCTCGACGCAAGGCTTACCATGACAACTTCATCAAGCACAAGGAGTTCAAAGAAGGTGATTTGGTCCTAGCCTATGATTCACGATTTGGCAAGTTTCCTGGTAAGCTCCAATAGCGGTGGATGGGCCCATATAAGGTACTTGCCATCAACCCTAATGGCTCTGTCCAAGTGCAGACCGTTGATGCCTCTAATGATCCCTTCCTGATCAATGGATATCGCCTGAAGAAGTACTTCCCTCCTTGGGGATCTTGACAATCATGGTCACCTGATCCTTTCCCTCGTTGGTGTGGCACTGCCACTCTTATGATTCTACTTCTGATAGCTGTTCTTCAGCCACTCCTGATAAGCTGGACGCAACCCTCTGTCCCCTCAACCCCATCTTCCAGCCTTGATCTCTTATCTTCTATTTTCCACCAGCGACAGTGACGAGGTGGGTTCTGACAAATGGTAGTTCTACCATTCCCTTGCTCAATTAAAGAAAAAAAAAGAAAAAGAAAAGAAAAGAAAAGAAACGAAAAGAAAAGAAAAGAAAGAAAGAAAGAAAAAGAAAAAGAAAAAAAAAAAAAACATATCGGTCATGGGAGAAAAGGACTTAGGTCCCTGTCATGCCGACTTATTCTTCGAGAAAAGGTGGAAACACCCTCGGGAATAGGGGAAAATCAGAAAAAGAAAAAGAAAAAAAACAAAGAAAAAAAAAAAACAAAACAAATCTGTTATGAGAGAAAAGGAAGCAATTCCCTGTCATAGCGGGCCTCGTTCCAAGAAAAGGTGGTCAACACCCTTGGGCGAGAAGCTGGCTGTGGAAAAGGTGGTAACACCCAGCAGTCCAGAAAGCGGATTCATTAATTGATATCCCTCGGATCCAATTCCGAAGCTGCCTCCCTTGGTACGCTATGTCCTGGGTCTTTCTGCAAAGTGACTACCTGTCCTCTAGCGGACGACCTATTCCTATCCAATACAATGTTCGATTTGATGGCTACCTCCCTGGGTACGCCTTTTCAACAACTGATGACGCGATCTTCATCGACAAACAATTGAGTGATGTGAGCTTTCATCCTAACCGGATGGGGACGTGAGTATGGTTGCCCTCTGTATCTATCAACAGAGAGTGAGACAGAGGGTGGGGCGAGAGACCAGTCTTTTTCCTTCAAATCGAATGCGAGGTGAGAAGTGTGAATGAAGTGTTGCACCCACGGGATGGGCCTCTCAAAGCACAAAGCACAATTTGTTTCTGTGCACTGCACCATAAGGCTCCCTGGCCTTCCTTCTCGCACCGTATGCCGGCACAGGGCGGGATGCACAGTTGCACCATCAAATGCGCACAAGGCATACAACCTTTGCACAAGTGACTGTGAGGATTACATCAATGGGTTTCAGGAAAAGGATGCCCTCCTGTATCTATCAACAGAGAGTGAGACAGAGGGTGGGTTGAGTGTGACTGGAGTTTCTTCAATCAAATACCGAGAGGTGAAGATTGAGGGACGTTACGACACTTGGAGTCAGGTATGTTCCTGTTTCCCTATGCACCCACGGGATGGGTTTTTACCGTCATCACAAGACACATCACCCTGTTCTGTACACTGCACTGTAAGGCTCCCTTGCCTTCCTCCTTGCACTTATGCCAGATGGGTTGGACGCACTAATGCACCATCAACTGTGCACCCTGGCATACTCCTTCTGCACCATTCCCCCCTTGTTGATTCCTCAACCGGGTATGAGATATGGGGTTCCATCATTCTTCCTTGAATGATATTAGTCATGGGGCGAGTGACTGTTCTTTCATTTCATTTGAGTGACTGTGAGTTGAGTGCAATATCCCTCATCATCGACGAATTTCTTGCGATTCCTTCCATCAGCTACCTCCTTGGGTACTGCTGCGTGGTCCCTGCCATGACGAACGTGTGCCAAGAAGATGCCTTGGTTCCTCCAGCGCCGACAACAACACTGGACGTGCCATCGATATTCAACCTTGATTCTTGACGAAATGGGCCAAGTTTTTCTAACCCTACAACTTCTGTTTCTTAGTGATGTTCATGTTTTAAGTGTGGGAAAGTTAGTGGATGGTCTGTGGCATGGTCCTAGGTCCCTGTTGCTCGGTTAACCCTATCCGTTAAGGTCTTAAGTGTAGGGACGCGTCCTTGCGCGTCTATGTTGCATACCCATCTGCATATGCCTTATCTTGCTCATGCATGAATGCCTTGCCTTGCTTTTACCTTCCTGGGAACCCTTCCCACCCACCCGGTTATGTTCCACCCACCCTTGGGACTGTTTCCTTGCAGTTTTCCTTCATTCCTTGATTTTCAGGTCCTTCCATGTGAATGCACCCTACGTTCACTAAAGTCCCCATCCAACCTCATAGCCCTGTTCCTCCCTTTGACCTGACCATTTTTCCCTTTTACCTACCCCTGTTCCGGTGCACGGTTTGTGAGTTATTAATTTTTGAAGCATTTTACGCAATTTAGCCGATTTTCCATATGAACACGCTTTTCTTGCTTCGAAACCGTGATTTGACGTCATAACCCTGATCACCGCTTTTCCCCTGACCTTTTTCCTTTTTATTCCACATCATTCCGATACATGGTTTGTCCGTTATTAATTTTCCGGGTTTTTAAGCCTTTTTCGTGCGTATTTTTGACATTTTTCCATGTGAACTTGCCCTATTGGCATCGGAATTCTAATTTGATTTGACAGCCGTGTCCGCTGTGACTTCCCCTCCCTTTTTCCTTTTTCCTCCACCCTTTTTTGACTTCTCAATTTTCACTTATTAAATTTTAAATGACTTTTCGGGAGTATTTTTGGAGTTTTTCACATGTGAACCCCTCCTATTTCCGCCGGAACTGCGTTTTAACGTGATCACCCTGTGCCACCCCTTCCTGCGGACATTTTTTCTTCTTACTACATGTTATTCCGGTAAACGGTTTGTTCGATTTTAATTTCCGATCCCATTTTCAGGTTTGTTTTTTGGGTTTTTCCCATGTGAACGCGTCTTACCTCAGTCGGAATTATGTTTTGACGTGATAGGATTGTCGGGCACAACTTTCTGCACAGTTTTCCTTTTTTCCACACTTCATTCCGATGCACGGATCCTTCGATATTAATTTTTTAAATTGTGTTTTTGGTTCATTTTTTGTGTTTTTTGCATGTGACCGCCCTTTATCCCTCCCGGAACCCTTGTCCCATATTTTTCTTGTTTCCCCCCTGTCGTCCTTCCCACTTTTCGTTTTTACGATATTTCGTTTTGACATCCGGATTGGGAGTTATTAATTTTTCTGTATTTTTGTGTTTTTTCTCGCGCTCGTTTTGCGCGTGAACGCGCCCGTTTTCGATTTAACGCGTCTCCACGCGCCCCGGTCGTGTCCGCGTACCCCGTACCGTCATCCCCATGTCATTTCAATCCCGTCACGGCAAATTTTTTTACCCCGCCCCACGCCCGAGCGCGGGACGGGGGTATGCGCCTTTGTCCCTACCCATGGCCCCCCTATGGGCTTCCATCCCTTACCCCCACCTGCCCATTCCCTGGCCCCCCCCCCCCCCCCCCCCCCCCCATGGGCCCCCCCCCCCCTTCTCCCCCCAACTGTCCACCCCTTCCCCAACCGCCCTTCCCTCTCTCTCTTTCTCTCTCCCTTTCTTTCTCTCTCTCCTCCTGCGTTCTCCCTTCCCTTCGCCATCTCTGCCTACCCCCAGCGCCTCCATTCTCCCTCGTCTTCCTTCCTCCCCGTCCTCCCTTCTCCCTCCTCCTCCCTGCGGCTGCCCCCACCTCTTCTCCTCCTCCCTGCGCCCCCACACGCCTCCTCCTCCCCCAGCCCGCCTCCGCCAGCCTCCCCCAGCGTTCCGCCCCTCGCCCTTCTTCTCCTCCTTCCCCCAGCCCGCCAGCCCCTCGCCTTTCTTCTCCTCTCCTCCCGCCATCGACCCCCCCGCCGTTTTTCTCCCCTCCCCCCGCCGCCTATTCCCCGCCAGCCCGCCGTCCTCCCTTCTCTTCTCTCCTCCTTCCCCTTCCCTCAGCCAGCCGACCTCCCTCCCCTCCTGCCGCCCTTCCCTCAGCCGACCGCCCACATTCCTCCTTCCCCTCCTCTCCTTCCTCCCCTCTCCTTCCCCTCCTTCCTCTTCCTCCCCGCAGGCGCCGCCGTCGACCGCCTCCTCCTCTTCGTCCACTGGTTGCCCGCGCCGCGCCACCGTCGCCGTCGCCATGACCGCCGCTGCAGCGCCACGTCGCCACCGCCTGCCGCCTCCTTGCCGACTCCACCTCCCCTCCCTTCCACCTCCACCCTCCACCTAACTTAGGTTAGTAACTAATTAACCTAAGTTAGTCACTAACTAACCTAAGTTCATAACTAACCTAACTTAGTTACAACTTAATTAACTAACTTAGTTAGTTAGAACTAACCTAGGTTGATTTCCATGACCACTATGACTAACCTAACTTAAGTAACTTAAGTAACCTAAGTAACTTAAGTAACTTAAGTAACTTACGTGACTTGTGACTAATGTGACTTCTGTGATTTATGTGATCAATGTGACTTCCTTAATCACAACATTCATTTTTTCATAAAAAAATTTTCAAAAAAATTTCTACAAATTCCTTCTGTCTTTTGTTAATTTTTGGACCTTTGTCTGCTAGGAATTGCCTTTCCTATAATTTTAGAAAAATCCATCTTTCCTAACATTACCCATAAATTGCCAAAAACATAGGAAAAATCATTTAACAAATTGTAAAAAATTGTAAAAAATTTCTAAAAACCTTCTGAAAAATTTCCCTCACCTCCCTTGCTCATTTTCCATTTATTCCAACATAAAAAAATCACAACTAAAAATAAAATAAAATAAATAAAAATAAAAACCCAACATCAATCAACTTAATACATCTGCTAAGGTGTTGTTTGTTGTTTCATCAGTGTTTTTTGCTTTTCCTTTCCTGGGACTCTTCCGTGCGCATTCCTGCATTTCATACACACCCTTCTAGGTATTTATTTTCTGTTATTTATTTATTTATTTTCCCCTTAATCACAATTAATTGTTAAAATACACCCTTTAATCCACCCACCGTTTCCACGCGCATTCGCGCTAAACACACACATTTTTTTAAAAATTAAAATAAACCAGCCGTTCACTTAGCACGCGCTACGTGCGCTACAGAGGCACTCTAAAATTTTAATAAAATCAACCAGCCGTCACATGAGCACGCGCTGGCAAAAAAGCGCTCCACATCACTTTAATTATAATCAATGAATTGCATTTAGAGACCCAGTCGGGAACCGAAGTCCGGGAATCGTATAACTGCACCGGTTTAACCTAATAATTGGTAAATCAATTTGTAATAAGGAACCGCCGTTTTCTTATTAAGGTTTATCACCTAATAAAAATTCACCCATTTTTAATAATTGATTAAAATCAACCCTTCATTCAATTAATCCCCCCTCACTGCACTTAATCCCCTTTTTAATGAAGCGTTTCGTGGGATGGGTATACGCAGTCATTAATGTTATTTTCCATAGTCCAGTCTTCGTTCTATCACAGATGTCGTATTGATATGTGTTGGATATGGTATGGTTTTGGTTTCCTGTTTTAGTTACGGTTACGGGTACGGTATGTAGTTTTTTCTTTTATTGCCTGATACGGGGTTCAGGGTGTTTGTTTGATGCATCGCATGAAGCTTTCGGTCGCATTTGTCTCGAGGTCATGTCAAATTTTTTCTAGGATGTGGTTTGCTTGGGGTTAGTAGGTCGTGTCACGTTTTATTTGGTAATTCTCTTATCCTTGGTTTTTTGTCTGTTGGTTTGCAGGCATTCACCTTGATTGTCTGTGTTTGTGGTGTGTGTGTAACCATCTGAATGGCGCCTTCTCATGCTCCTCCCCCTATCCAGTACGTCCCACTAGTTAGTCGGGATTACTCGTCCCTACTTACTTTTGAGCCCCTCACGAAGGCAGGACTTGCTGCTTTTGTGGCCACTCCTTTTCCATTACTTCCAGAGGATCCGTCCGTCTGTGATGCGTTCCTGGCCTCTTACAGCAAGAAGACAGGAGTAGTCCAAGGCATGTCTATGACATTGACGTCTCGAGGCTTAGGGAAGGCTCTGTCTTTACCCTCCAAAGGAGAACCTTTTGTGACCACTCGTCAGCTCTTCTCTAATGAAGAGATTCTCAAACTGTTGCAGAAGCAGACACGGGAGGTCCTTGATGTTAAGAAAGTGATAAACTCTTCAGGAGTTTCGTTTTCTATGATCACTGATCCCGTCTGGAAGACCATGTGCCAGTTCCTTCAGGACAGGTTCATGCCTGCCAAAACGCCATCCCACTATTTGTCCAAAGAGCTTTTCACAGCTTCCAGGATGGTGCTGAAAGGAGTTGCCATTGATTGGAGCACATACCTCCTTACTAAGATGGATCAGCATTTTGTTAAAGTCACGAGGGGTAATGTTACCAATGTTACCTATGGATCATATTTGTCTGCCTTCATGACCTATTCAGGTTTACAGAAGACTGTACCTCCACCTCCTCCTTCAGATCCAGTACCTCCTCCTCCACCTTCAGAAGAGTCAGCACCTATTGACATTGAGGATGATGATTCTCCGCCTCCCCTGGTCATACAGCGCAAACGCTTGAAGAGGGTAGCGGATAAAGCCCCTGCTGTACTTCCCTCGGTGCCTATCCCTGCTACTTCTGGCAGTGACCTCCCTGGGTTTCTCACTTGCAATAACATATTCAGGGCACATAGAGAAGGATCCTTGGATATCTCCGTTCCTTCCCTGAACAGTCTCGTCTCAGGAGATGCCATTCCTTTCCTCTGCAAGGATATTCAAAGTTCCATTGAGTTGTCAGTGACAGCCTGTGTTCAACAGCTGTACGCATCTTTCTATGAGGAGCTCATGCAGTCCAAAGACCAGTTGCATAAGGCAACATCTGAATTAGCTTCTGCTAAGGATACCCTAGCAGATCTATTTAAGCAAATGGAACAGCAAACCCAACTGGTTGCCACCCAAAGTGATGAGATTTCTTCCTTGACGACCCAGTTACTAGAGGCTCAGTCACAGGTTACTAGCCTTTCAGCGGAGAAGGAGAGGATGTCCAGTGAAGCGAAAGAATTCCAAGTTCAATTAGATGACAAGCTTTTAGCTTTACAGATGGCTAATGACACAGTGGCCAACCAAGCCTCCCAAATCCAGCAGTTGCAAGATCAGCTTGCGAAGTCCCGCTCTGTTCCTCCAAGCCCTCCTGTTTCATTAATTCCTTCTCTTTCACAGCAGGACTTGGCTGCATTACAGAGACAGGCTACTTTGTGCCCTCTCTTCCAAGACAAAGTGGAAAGATTGCAGTCCCGAATGGACTTGTTATGGTCTACCTTTGAGCAATTTCAGGACTTTGTCTTACCTGACCATTCTTTCTTTGTCCACTACCATTTACAGAAGCTGGTCTTCTATATGAAGCTTTCCACGATGGATTTACCTTTTCCAGAGGATGGCTGGAGTGGGGCTTGGTCTGCTGAGTTGTTGACAGAGGTAGTCAGAATGCTCTTTGAAGATTCTGTCACGCCAGACACCATGCTGATGTCATACATGTATCTCCGAGGAGATTTGTTAATTCCAGATGAGATAGATATGGCATGGTATGTGGGGGATGTGGTCTTACAGGCTGTTCTCTATGTCAATCATTTGGAGTTGCGCATAGCTGATATGTTTCAAAGTTATTCCTCCAAAATGGCTGATTGTCAGGATAATTCGTGGCATCCCATGATTGAGTCAGTGGTCCTAAATCAAAGACAAAACACAGCTCCTACCTTTGTACAGAGTACTAACCAACTGAGGATGGATCTCTTAACCTATCTTTCCAAACATAATCCATTTGATGCTACCTTCTTTGATGCCTATCATAGACGATCTCTCTTGGGACCTTCTGTTCCTACCCTCCTTTATTATCAACAATTGGCTCACCGCTATGCTATATATTTTTCCCTTTGTCAATCTAATTCCACAGTAATTTTACCACTTCTTTTCCAACCTTCCAATTTCCCTCAAATTCCTATTTTCACTTACTGTTCCTTTATTGAGGATAGGGCCTTTTCCCCTTCTCCACCTTGTCCTTCACCCCTCATAAATGTACCCTCCACATTTCCTATTTATCAGTTAACACCGTTCCTTAGTGATTCCTTACAAATTTCTGCCACTCCTTCTTTAACCTTTTCTTCCTTTTATGATTTTTCCTATCCTTCCCTACATCCACTTTCCCTTATTCCATTACCCTCTCCTAGCACTTCCATATCTCAACCACCTCAATTGGTTAGTGACTGTGCCGGTTTTGATACTCAGATTTCCAGAAGAAGGGGATGGAGTTCGGATGATTGCCTTACAGGACCGCAGATTAATTGGCCAGTAATTCCAGGGGAATGGACAGTTTCAAGTCAAGCTTATCAAAACTATGTTCATTTTGCCCAACAATATTCACAGTCTGTAGATCCCTCAGTGAGATTAACTGCTCACTTTGCTTGGTACCTGGCGTATATGCATAGGCACTCTCATACTGATTCAAAGCCTATCCCAAAGTTGTGCATGAATGTCAATGTAAGCATTGATTCTCAACAGTTGGAGATACTGTATTTTCATGCCCTTTGTTTGCCTAGCAGATACTTAGTCCTGTTGGAAAGGATGTGCTGTCTCCAATTTTTTCAAAATCCTCCTAAAAACTTTGTAGATGAATCCTTATCTATGGATCGATTCAGACAACATCAATCTTTTAAAAGGGATCATCTTCATTGATACCTTTCCAATGTATGGTGCAAGCTATTTAATGCCAAACTCTTCTTTTTGAAGAAGTCATTCAAATGGTTGTGTTGTGTATTAGTGTTGTGAGTTCATGTATGTCAAACGAACGTATTGGATCTTGTGTACGAGCTATGTTTTGGAGATTTGTCGAGATGGGGTCGTGGTTGGAGAGTTGAAGCTGATGCAGAAGAAGAAGAAGCAAACTCTTATATCCTTTACAAATTTGTGATGATTTTTAGTTTGATAAGAGGTGTTAATGTAAAAAGAGTTTTCCTTTCTTTGTATTTTTATATCAGAAACAGGTTATAAGATGGGGTCGTGGTGGATGGATTCTTTGTAAGAAGATATTGAAGATCAAAAGTGAAGCTTTTTAATGAACTTGTATTCCCTTTTTCCTGGGTCACGAGGACGCTTCCTTATTAAGTGTGGGGATATGTTGAGTATTGAAATGACTTGTTTTTTGGATGATTTTTGTTGTTTTTGAGAGCTGAATGGTTGATTTTAAGGGATGATTGGTTGATTAGGAAGTGGTTTGAGAGTGTTTTGGATGATATTGATTGTGTTTTGGAAGTTCATGATGTTTGTTGATGGTTCTGTGATGTTCTGATAGGTTCTGATTGGTTCTGTATACCTTCTGTTTTGTTATGTTTTGGTCTGTTTTGTTCTGATTGTCTTCTGAAAGAAGGGATGGAGTATTGATTGATGAAGAATGAGATATTATGAAAGCTTAGTGAATGGTTTGTGAGAGTTTGAAATGGTTTGAGAGTGAGTTATGTGGTTTTGATGACCTTCTGTAACCTTCTGTAGGTCTTCTGTAGAGCTTCTGCTTCTGTTCTGTTTCTGTTCTGTTCTGTACTGTAACTGTTCTGGTACTGTTCTGTAGACTGTTCTGTAAGTGTTCTGTGGAATGTATGTGTGATTTTGGGGAAAGTTTTCTAGCCTTGGAAAGAGGTGAATACAAGTGCAAAAGAGCTGAAAGAAGTGGAAGAAGTAGCTGTTGAAGACTAAAGAGAAGACTAGAGTGAAGTGACAGTAGTGAGCTGTGAAGAGACACTGTAGTGGCTCTGGTGACCTTTCATATCAGACATACCTCTTGGGAGGGGTATCCACGACCTAAGAGTGATTATTGAGAGTAATTTTGATATATTGTAGTGAGGATATGATGTATGATTGATGGTGAGAGAGAGAGAGAGTCAGAGATAGCCAATTCTATTGAAATAGAGTGATTGTATATGAGAGATTGAGAGAGAAGACTATGAAGATATTGAAGATGAATACTATGTGATGTATTTCCATTAAAAGATGGTGTACTTCTTTGCTTTCTTTGTGATATTGATGGATTTTGTGAAGATATTGAAGAACATGGTTGATTTTATTAAAAACCGTGGGAGATTTACATGATGCTGCATGAAGATTTGTTGTGCCTGGTGTTCTTTTCTTCATTGTGATCATATGAAACATGATAAACAAGCTTGTTGATGTTACAAGATAGATTTTCTTGCAAGAGAATTCCCTTTTCCTTGGTGTTCCTCTCGGGGCTCCAACTTCCTGCCTGAACCAGGAACGATTTTCGAAATTACTTCTGATAGTGAGATAGAAGCATGGATGTACTGCTCTCCCTGTTACATGGCCATAGCAGAGCCAGAGACAGAGGCAGAAGATGAAATAGAGAACCTGTTCTTCTCTTACAGAGCTCCTACAGAGACAGAGACAGAGACAGAGCCAGAGACAGAAGAGGAGGGAGATAAGATTGAAGAAGAAGGTTATGAAAGCAAGACGGAAGAATCTATCCCACCTGAAGAGGTTATATATAAAGAAGAAGTTCCAGAAGCATCAGAAGCAGACGAGCTCATGCTGTGGGACAGAATGGCGATGGTACCATTTGGTCTGGTAAACGGATCTTCTCATATGCAAATTTTTTATAAGAAATGGATTAAGAAGACTAAGCCGTCTTTCAGCAGTGGCTCATGCCGCCCTCCACCATCCTTGCCAAAGAAAGATGATGATGATGCACCGTGCCAACAAGCACCAGTCTCACAAACCCAACAGAAATCAGAGGGTCCTTGTTATGTGACATTCCTGGATGCGTCATTAGAAGATAAGTCTTCAAGCCAAGAGGTAACTAATCTTGAAACCAAACCCAAAATGGCTCTAATCCCATTTCAACATCTCAAGAGGCAACCTAAGTCTCCACCAAAAGAAGAAGTTGGTTCTAGTGGGACATCATAAGAGGACACCACTCCCTTGAAGGAGTCGGATCTGTACCCAGAAGCAGTCCGCGGGACCTTCATCCGTGAAGTAGAAGGTAAAAGGCAGTTAACTTTTGTGGATGCAGATGGCACTGAACGCCACTTGAAGGTGGGTAGCAGCCTACCAGAAGAGGAGTTGTCAACCTTATACAACTTGTTGAAAGAAAATTTAGACGTGTTTGCGTGGTCCTACAAAGACCTAAAGGGGATTGACCCCACAATATGTCAGCATCATATTGACTTGGAGCTTGATGCCAAGCCAGTACGGCAACGACAGAGGTGAATGAACCTGAATTATTCCACATTGGTGAAAGCAGAGCTGTTGAAGCTTCTGGAAGCCGAGTTCATCTATCCAGTGGCAAATAGTGAATGGGTCTCACCCATCGTGGTTGTACCCAAGAAGAATGGCAAATTGCGAATCTGTGTGGATTTCCGAAAGCTCAAATCCAAAACGAAGAAGGATCACTTTCGGATCCCTTTCATAGACCAATTGTTGGACACAGTGGGCAGGACATGAGCTTTATTCCCTTCTGGATGGATTTAGCGGATACAACCAAGTGCAGATAGCAGAAGAGGACCAATCCAAAACAATATTCACCACAGAATGGGGGACCTATGCTTACCGAGTGATGCCGTTTGGGCTCTGCAATGCCCCTGCTACTTTCCAACGAGTCATTATGGCCGCATTTCAAAATCATCTACATGACTTTATTAAGGTATATTTGGATGACTTCTGTGTCTATAGTTTGATCCGTGAACACTAGGGACACCTGGAACAATGCTTTGACCGATGCCGGGAGTATGGGATTTCCCTCAACCCCGACAAATGCATCTTTGGGGTCTCTTCTGGAGTTCTGTTGGGCCACATTGTCTCTGCACAAGGGATATCAACAGACCCTGCAAAGATTAAAAAGATCGCAGCTCTGACAGCACCCACCAACCTCAAACAGTTGAGGGGATTTCTAGGTCATGTGGGTTACTACAGAAGGTTCATAGCCCATTTTGCAACAAAGGCAACCTCCTTGCACAAGCTTCTGAGGAAAGATGCAGAGTTTGTTTGGATGGAAGAATGTGACAAATCCTTCACCACTCTGAAGCAGTGTCTGATTGAGGCACCTATTCTGCAGCCTCCTGATTGGACGAAGGAGTTTCATGTACACACTGATGCATTTATTGAAGGCTTAGGCGAAGTTCTCTGCCAGAAGGGCTCCTCGAAGTTGGATCAACCCATCTATTATGCAAGTTGAAAAGTCATTGATAGGGGATGGAATTATACAGTGACAGAGCTTGAGTGCTTGGCAATGGTGTTTGCCCTAGAGAAGTTCCGCCATTACCTCCTGTCCACCCACTTTAAATTTTATGTGGATCATGAGGCCCTGTCCTTCCTGATGAACAAAGCAGATGTGAAAGGACGCATGATGAGATGGCTCCTTCTATTTCAGGAGTTCGGCTTTGAGGTGATTACTAAGCCTGGTCGTTCCCATGTTCTGGCTGATCATCTGTTGCGTATCCCACAAACTGCAGATGAGGAGCAGGATGATCCAGACCTCCCTGATGCTTCCCTATTCTTGGTAGAAACTGTAACCCCCTGGTATGCAAACATTGCCAATCTGCTGTGGCAACCCAACAATACCCTCTTGGCATTTCTAGTCGGGAAAGGAAGAAGCTTATGTTGGAATCAACCCCCTACACCTTGTTAGGCGGTGCACTGTACAAGAAAGGCAAAGATGAAGTGCTCAGAAGATGTGTTGCAGGAGATGAGATTGGGATTGTTTTGAAGGCTTGCCATGACGAGCCATGTGGAGGCCACTTTGCAGGAGAAGCCACAGCCGGGAAGGCTCTGCTAGCAGGTTACTGGTGGCCTACCATTCATAAGGATGCCTATGATTACTGTAAAATATGTGATGCTTGTCAGAGAATGGGGAAACCCACGAAGACAAGTGCCATGCCACTGCAACCTATCCTTCCCCTAAAGCCGTTTGAGAAGTGGGGCATCGACTTCGTAGGCCCAATCGATCCTCCTACCAGAAGGAAACAGAACAAATACATCCTCATATGTACGGATTATGTCACAAAGTGGTGTGAAGCTAAAGCCCTAAAGTGGGACGATGGTAATAGCGTGGCCCTGTTCATGTACGAGAATATCATCACCCGTTTTGGCAGTCCCCTAGAGCTGGTAAGTGACAGAGGCACTCATTTCATTAATAAAGTCATGGAAGAGTTGACAGAGCTGTATAAGATCCGCCATCGCAAGTCCACTCCTTATTACCCTAGAGCCAACGGCCAAGTCGAAGTTACCAATCGCATCCTCTGCTCGATCCTGACAAGAACAATTGCCGCACATCGTCGTGACTGGGACGATCGACTTACAGAGGCCCTCTAGGCGTACAGATTCTCCCATAAAGCAGCAACAGGACAGACACCCTTCCAGCTGGTGTATGGTACAGAATCTGTTTTCCCTGTTGAATTGGAATTACTCTCTTTGAGAGTGGCTATCAAAGAGCGTTTGGGGGACGATGATTCACTCCAACACCATCTCCTGCACCTGGAATGTTTGGACAAAACTCGCAGGATGGCTCTACAGTGCATGGAAGCCATGCAAGCTCGACGCAAGGCTTACCATGACAACTTCATCAAGCACAAGGAGTTCAAAGAAGGTGATTTGGTCCTAGCCTATGATTCACGATTTGGCAAGTTTCCTGGTAAGCTCCAATAGCGGTGGATGGGCCCATATAAGGTACTTGCCATCAACCCTAATGGCTCTGTCCAAGTGCAGACCGTTGATGCCTCTAATGATCCCTTCCTGATCAATGGATATCGCCTGAAGAAGTACTTCCCTCCTTGGGGATCTTGACAATCATGGTCACCTGATCCTTTCCCTCGTTGGTGTGGCACTGCCACTCTTATGATTCTACTTCTGATAGCTGTTCTTCAGCCACTCCTGATAAGCTGGACGCAACCCTCTGTCCCCTCAACCCCATCTTCCAGCCTTGATCTCTTATCTTCTATTTTCCACCAGCGACAGTGACGAGGTTGGTTCTGACAAATGGTATTTCGATCATTCCCTTACTTAATTCGAAAAATGAAAAAATATACATATCGGTCATGGGAGAAAAGGACTTCGGTCCCTGTCATGCCGACCTATTCTTCGAGAAAAGGTGGAAACACCCTCGAGAGTAGGAGAAAAAGAAAGAAAGAAAAGAAGAAAAAAAAAACAAGATAAGAAAAACGAAAAAATCCGTTATGGGAGAAAAGGAAGAAATTCCCTGTCATAGCAGGCCTCGCTCCACGAAAAGGTGGCAAACACCCTTGGGCGAGAAGCTGGCTGTGGGAAAGGTGGCAACACCCAGCAGTCCAAAAAGTGGATTCATCAATTGAAATTTCCAGGATCCAGTTCCGAAGCTGCCTCCCTTGGTACGCTGTGTCCTGTGTCTTTCTGCATAGTGTCTAACTGTCCTCTAGCAAACGACATGTCCTATGTAACCCCACGTTCGATTTGATGGCTATCTCCCTGGGTACGCCTCTTCAACAACTGACGATGCGATCTTCATCGACAAACAATCGAGTGATGTGAGCTTTCATCCTAATCGGATGGGGAAGTGAGTATGGTTGCCCTCTGTATCTATCAACAAAGTGTGAGATAGAGGGTGGGGCGAGTGATTAGTCTTTTCTCTTCAAAATCAAATGAGAGGTGAGAAGTGTGAATGAAGTGTTGCACGCACAGGATGGGTCTCTCAATGCACAAAGCACAATTTGATTCTGTGCACTGCACTATAAGGCTCCCTGGCCTTTCTTCTCGCACCGTATGCCGGCACAAGTCGGGATGCACAGTTGCACCATCAAATGCGCACAAGGCATACAACCTTTGCACAAGTGACAGTGAGGATTGCATCAATGGGTTTCAGGAAAGGGCTACACTCCTGTATCTATCAACAGAGAGTGAGACAGAGGGTGGGTTGAGTGTGACTGGAGTTTCTTCAATCAATTACCGAGAGGTGAGATTGAGGGACGTTACGACATTTGGAGTTAGGTATGTTCCCGTTTCCCTATGCACCCACGGGGTGGGTCTCTCTCTCTGTGTCATCACAGGGCACATCACCTTGTTCTATACACTGCACTGTAAGGCTCCCTTGCCTTCCTCCTTGCACCTATGCCAGACGGGTTGGACGCACTAATGTACCATCAACTGTGCACCCTGGCATACTCCTTCTGCACCATTCCCCTGTCGATTCCTAAACCGGGTATGAGATATGGGTTTCAATCATTATTCCTCGAGTGCTATTAGTCCTGGGGCGAGTGACAGTTCTTTCATTCCATTTGAGTGACTGTGAGTTGAGTGTAATATCCCTCGACATCGACTCGATGCGATTTCTTCAACCAGCTACCTCCTTGGGTGCTGCTGCGTGGTCCCTGCCATGACGGATGTGTGCTGTGAAGATGCCTTGGTACCTCCAACAGCCGACAACAATACAGGACGTGCCATCGACAATCAACCTTGATCCTCAACAATATGGGCCAAGTTTTTCTAACCTTACACCTTCTGTTTCTCAATGACGTTCATGTTTTAAGTGTGGGGACGTTAGCGGATGGTCTGTTGCGTGGTCCTAGGTCCCTGTTGCCCGGTTAACCCTATCCATTAAGGTCTTAAGTGTGGGGACGCATCCCTGCGCGTCTATATTGCATACCCCTCTGCATATATCTCCACCTGCTAATACCTCTATGCCATGACTTGTTTTTACCCTGATGGGGTCCCTTCCCACCCACTCATCTATGTTCCACCCACCCTTGGGGCTGTTCCCTTGCAGTTTTCCTTCATTCCCTGATTTTGCGGCCCTGCCATGTGAACGTACCCTACGTTCCCCGAAGTCCACATCCACCCTTATAGCCCTGTTCCTCCCTTTGAACTGACCATTTTTCCTTTTTACTTACCCCTATTCCAGTGCACGGTTTTCGAGTTATTAATTTTTGAAGCATTTTGTGCCAATTAGACGGTTTTCCATGTGAGCGCATCTTGCTTGCTTCGGAACCATGATCTGACTCCATAGCCCTGACAACAACTTTCCCCCTGACATTTTTTCTTTTTATTTCGTTCATTTTGATGCACGGTTTGTCTAATATTAATTTTACGGTTTTTTACGACTTTTTCGTGTGTCTTTTTGACATTTTTCCATGTGAACATGCCCTGTTTGCATCGGAATTCCAATTTGATTTGACAGCCATGTCCCCCGTGCCTTCCCCCACCTTTTTCCTTTTTCCTCCACCCACTTTCGACTTCAAGATTTATTATTATTAATTTTTAAATGAGTTTTTGGACGTATTTTTGGAGTTTTTTGCATGTGAACCCCTCTTACTTCCGCCGGAACTGCGTGGTGATGTGACAACCCTGTACCCCCCCTTCTTGCGGACATTTTTTCTTCTTATTGCATGTCATTCCGGTGAACGGTTCGTCCAATATTAATTTTCGATCCCATTTTCGGGTTATTTTTGGGTTTTTCCCACGTGAACGCGTCTTATCTCAGTCGAAACTATGTTTTGACATGATATGATTGTCGGCCATGTCTTTCTGCACATTTTTCCTTTTTCCTCCCCCTCGTTTTGATGCATGGATCTTCAGATAATTTTTAATTGCGTTTTTGGATCCGTTTTTTACGTTTTTTGCACGTGAACGGCTTGTCTTTCCCCCGGAACCCCCGTTGCACATTTTCGCTGTCTTTCCCCTGTCGTCCTGCCCACTTTTTGTTTTTACGATATTTTGTTTTGACGTTCGGATTGGGAGATATTAATTTTTCTTTATTTTTTATGTGTTTTCGCGCGTCTCGTCCTGCGCGTGAACGTGCCCGTTTTCAATTTTACGTGTCTTAACGTGCCCCGGTCGCGTCCGCGTGCCCCGTCCCAACATTCCGGTGCCCTTTCAATCCCGTCACGGTAAATTTTTTTTACCCCGCCCCGCGCACGGGCGCGGGACGAGGGTACGCCTTTCCCTCATGGACCCCCCGCCCATTCTTTCCCATGGACTAACCCCGGGCGCCTATAGGCATCCCCCCCACCCCCTTGGACACCCCCCTTGGGCCCCTACCCACCCCAACCCTACCCCTACCCTTTCCCCATGGGCCTCCTACCCATCTCCTCCTTTGGGCGCCCCACCCTTCGGGCCCCCCACCCCCTTGGACACCCCCCATGGGCCCCTGCCCATCCCCACACCCTTCCCTATCCCCCCCCCTACCCCGACCCCTCCCCACCCTAACTGCCTACCCCTCCCTCTCCCTCTGCGTGTCCCTCCCTCCCTCCATCTCCATCTCCACCCCCTCTCCTTCCCCCTCTGCTCCTCCATTCCCTCCTCCTCCTTTGCTCCTCCCTTTCCTCCCTTTTCTCCTCCCTCTCCTCCATCTTCTCCTCCACCTCTCCTACCCTCCTCCTTCTCTCCTCCCTCACGCCTTTACAGTGCCCTGCATGACGAGCCCCTGTGCCACGTGACGAGCCGCCTTGCTCGCCGTCTGCGTCCGCCTCCTCGCCGCCGACGCCGCCGCCCTGTGGCTCCTCCCCGTCGTGTGGACGCCCTGCTCGCCGTCTGCGTCCGCCTCCTTGCCGACGCCGGATGCCGCCCGCCTTTCGCCCCTGTCGCCCTTCTCGAGGGCGCCCTCTAGACGCCCGCCGGGTGCTCTCGACTGCGCCATTGCCCCTCCTCTGATGCCCCGTCTCCCTCCTCACCAAGCGCTCCGCTGCCCACCATTGCCTGCGCCCTGCCTCGCCGTGTACCCCGCCTGCCTGGTGACCCGCCACGTGCCACCTGCATCAACCACACCCCCTCCCTAAGCCCCCCTTCCCCCCATCACACACACACAACCACACCCCCCTTCCCCCCTTGCAACCAAACACAGCTACCCCATCTATGCCCTTTCACCCTACCATTACACACACACACACCCTACCTCCTGCAAGCCCTTGTTCCTCCCCACCCTTACACCTCCACCTAACCCCCACCTGAGCCCACAAACACACAACACCAACTCACCCCCCCGTAAGCCCCCTGTCCTCCCCTTCAGACCCGCAGCCGCAAAACCCAGCCTTCTTACACCCTGTTCCCCCGTAGAAACCTCACCACACCCCCTCCATAAACCCCCGTCCCACCCGCAGACACCCTCGAGACGCAGACACACGCGCAGGTGTGTACGCACGCGTGGGTGATTGAGATTGATTGTGCGTGTTCGTGTGCGGGATCGTGTGCGGGAGCTTGTTAGCCGGTTGCTGACACGCAGCTGCCACGCAGCCTATTTCTGGGTATTTTCCCAGATTTTTAATTCACAAACCCGCAAACCCTTTTTAAAAAAAAATGATTTTTTTTTAAAAAAAATCATTAAAAAAACACTTAAAAATTCACAAAAAAGTTACAGAAAAATCTAGAAATTTTCCTACTATTTCTGCAGCAAATTGCCCTATTTTTCTAACCTGCAAATTTCAAAAAAAAAAATTCAGACCATTTTCAAATTCAAAATTCTTTTAAAAATACCCAAATAAATGAACAAAATTCATTAAAAATGCTAAAATTTTCCAAATTAATTTCCAAAAAATTCCTAAAAATTCCATTAATATTTTTTAACTTATTGTGGCATATTTTCTAAGCTGAAAAAATACTTCATGCAACACCTAAATTCATTAAAAATAAAAAAAAATCCTTTTTCATTCAAAACACAACCAGAAAAATATCGAAACAAAATCCAGATATTTTTGGATTGAGGAGAGCGCATTCTTTGCATTCACGTACATCCACTACCAGGTATTTTCCATTTTATTTTTTATTTTTTTTCTCGCTACCCCAAAATTCACAGTTAATTTTTAAAATGAACCCTAAACACCACCATGGCACGCGCATTCACGCTAAACACACCATTTTTTTAATTAGAAATAAACCCACCATTCACTTAGCACGCGCTAAGTGTGCTTAAGAGGCACTTTAATAATTTTTAATTAAAATGAACCAGCCGTTACAAGAGCACGCGCTGGCAAAAAAGCGCTCCACATCACCTTAATTTTTAAAAATGAACTTGCATTTAGAGACCCAGTCTGGGTATCGAAGTCCGGGATTAGAATTAAAGCACAGCTTTAACCTAATAATTGGTAATTAAAATTTTAAGAAGGAACCGCCGTTTTCTTGATAAGGTTTATCACTTAATAAAAATTCACCCATTTCTTAATAATTTATTAACATGAACCCTTAATTAAATTAATTCCCCCTCATTGCACTTAATTTTCCCTTTTTAATGAACTCGTTTCGTAGGATGGGTACGCGAAGTCTTCGGAGTTCTCTCCATGGTCAAAACCTGTTTATCAAAAGTTGTGGTCTTGATATGTGAGGGTTGTTGTGATGTTTTGGTTTAGTTTCTTTGTTACGGTTAAGGGTACAGTGTGTAGTTTTTTCTTTATTGCATGGTACGGGGATTTGGATGTTTGTATGATGCATAGCATGAAGCTTTCGGTCGCATATGTCTAGAGGTCATGTCGAATTTTTTCTAGGATGTGGTTTGCTTGGGGATAGTTGGTCGAGTCACGTTTTTCTCGTTTTGGTTGATATCTTATCCTTGGTTTTTTGTCTGTTGCTTTACAGGCATTTTCCTTGTTTGTCTGTGTTTGTGGTGTGTGTGTCACCATCTGAATGGCGCCTTCTCATGCTCCTCCCCCTATCCAGTATGTCCCACTAGTCCGTAGGGATTACTCTTCCCTACTCACTTTTGAGCCTCTCACGAAGGCAGGACTCGCTGCTTTTGTGGCTGCCTCCTTTCAATTGCTTCCAGAGGATCCATTGATGTGTGATGAGTTTTTGGCCTCCTACAGCAAGAAGTCGAGACTGGTCTAGGGTATTTCTATGACTTTGACACCTCGAGGCCTTGGGAAGGCTCTGTCTCTTCCCTCCAAAGGTGAACCCTTTGTTACCACCCGCCAGCTTTTCTCTAATGAAGAGATTTTGAAGTTGTTACAAAAACAGACAAGGGAAATGCTGGATGTTAAGAAGGTGATCAACTCTTCAGGAGTTTCCTTTTCCATGATCACTGATCCTATGTGGAAGTTGGTCTGTCAGTTTCTCCAAGACAGGTTTATGCCTGCAAAAACGCCATCCCATTACTTGTCCAAAGAGCTTTTCATAGCTTCAAGGATAGTGTTAAAAGGAGTAGCTATTGATTGGAGCACTTACCTACTCACTAAGATGGATCAACATTTCATCAAAGTCACCAGGGGCAATGTTACCAATGTCACCTATGGATCGTACTTGTATGCCTTCTTGACCTATTCAGGTTTACAGAAGAATGTGTCTCCACCTCCTGAACAGTCTAGTATCGGGAGATGCCATTCCTTTCCTCTGTAAAGACATTCAGAGTTCCATTGAATTGTCAGTGAGACAGCCTGCGTTCAACAGCTGTACGCTTCCTTTTATGAAGAACTGATGCAGTCTAAGGACCAGTTGCATAAGGCAACATCCGAGTTAGACTCTGCTAAGGATACCCTAGCACATTTGTTTAAGCAGATGGAGCAATTGATATAGAGGATTTCGATTCTCCTCCTCCCCTGGTCATACATCATAAACGCTTGAAGCGGGTAGCGGATAAAGCTCCTTCAGTTCTTCCTTCAGGGCCCATTCCTGCTACCTCTAGCAGTAATCTCCCTAGTTATCTCACATGTAATAACCTGTTCAGAGCCCATCGAGAAGGTTCGTTGGACATATCAGTCCCCTCACTGAACAGTCTAGTATCGGGAGATGCCATTTCTTTCCTCTGTAAAGACATTCACAGTTCCATTGAATTGTCAGTGAGATAGCCTGTGTTCAACAGCTGTACGCTTCCTTTTATGAAGAACTGATGCAATCTAAGGACCAGTTGCATAAGGCAACATCCGAGTTAGCCTCTACTAAGAATACCCTAGCAGATTTGTTTAAGCAGATGGAGCAACAAACCCAACTGGTTGCAACCCAAAGAGATGAGATATCTTCTTTGAAGATTCAGTTAATAGAGGCTCAATCAGAGGTTACTAGCATCTCAGAGGAGAAGGAGAGGATGTCCAGAGAAGCGCAAGAGTTCCAAACTCTCTTAGATGTCAAACTTTCAACATTACAGACTGCTAATGACACCGTGGAATCACAAGCCTCCCAAATCAAGCAGTTGCAAGATCAACTGGCAAAGTCACGGTCTGTTCCTCCAAGCCCTCATGTTCCCTTGATCCCTTCTCTCTCACAGCAGGACTTGGCTGCTCTTCAGAGACATGCTATCTTGTGTCCTTTATTCCAAGATAAAGTGGAAAGATTGCAGTCTAGAATGGACTTGTTATGGTCTTCATTTGAGCAGTATCAGGAATATGTTCCTCCAGACCATTCTTTCTTTGTCCACTACCAATTACAGAACTTGGCCTTCTACATGAAGCTTTTCACGATGGATCTTCCTATTCTAGAGGATGGATGAAGTGGGGCTTGGTCTACTGAGTTACTGACAGAGGTGGTAAGGATGGTGTTTGAAGATTCTGTCACGACAGATACCATGTTGATGTCCTATATGTATCTACGAGGAGACTTGTTGATTCCAGATGAGATGGATATGGCTTGGTATGTGGGAGACGTGGTTCTACAAGCTGTTTTGTATGTCAACCATTTGGAGTTGCGCATAGATGACATGTTCCAGAGTTACTCCTCCAAAGTGGCTAATTGCCCTGATAATTCCTAGCATACCATGATTGATTCTGTGGTCCTGAATCAAAGACAGAATACAACCCCTACCTATGCCTAGAGCACTAATCAACTGAGGGTGGATCTCTTAGCTTATCTTTCCAGACATAATCCATTTGATTCTACCTTTTTTTATGCCTATCATAGAAGATCTCTCTTAGGACCTTCTGTTCCTACCCTACTGTATTACCAACAAATGGCTCACCGTTATGATATATATCTTTCCCTCTGTCAATCCAATTCCACAACTATCTTACCCCTTCTTTCCAACCTCAATCTTTTCCTCAAATTCCCATTTTTACATACAATTATTTTATTGAGGATAGAGTATTTTTCCCTTCTCCACCATGTCCTTCTCCATCCATTCATGTACCTTCTACCTTTCCTATTTATCAGTTAACACCCTTCTTAAGTGATTCCCTACAAATTTCAGCCACTCCTTCTTTAAATCATTCTTCCTTTTATGATTTTGCCTACCCCTCTCTTCATCTACTTTTTCTTATTCCACTTCCCTCTCCTAACACTTCTATATCTCAACCACCTCAGTTGGTTAGTGACTATGACGGGTTTGATCATCAGATTTCCAGAAGAAGGGGATGGAGCTCGAATGATTCTCTTACAGGACCTCAGATAAACTGGCCAGTAATTCTAGGAGAATGGACAGCTGCCAGTCAAGCATACCAGAACTATATTCATTTTACTCAGCAGTATTCACAGTCTGCAGATCCTTCAATGAGATTAACTGCTCATTTTGCTTGGTATCTGGCATATATGCATAGGCATTCTCATAATGATTCAAAGCCTATTCCAAAGTTGTGCATGAATGTCAATGTGAGCATTGATTCCCAGCAGCTGGATATATTGTATTTTCATGCTCTCTGTTTGCCTAGCAGATACCTTGTCCTGTTGGAAAGGATGTGCTGCCTTCAGTTTTTTTAGAATCCTCCCAAAACATTTGTAGATGAATCCTTGTCTATGGATCGTTTCCGAAATCACCAATCTTTTAAGAGGGATCATCTTCATTGATACCTTTTCCAATGTATGGTGGCTGATTTTTAATGATCAAATCTCTCTTTTTGGAGGAGTCATTCAAATGATTGTGTTGTGTGTAGTGTTTGTGTTGTGGGTTAATTTATGTAATAAGATCGTGGTGATTGCCTATTGGATTGGCTTTCGTGCGAGCTACATTTTTGAAGAATTGTGGTGATGGGCTCGTGGTTGGAGAGTTGAAGATGCAGAAGAAGAGAAGAAAACTCTTGTATCCTTTACAAGTTTGTTGTGCTTTCTAGTTTGATAAGAAGTGTTAATGTATACAGGGTTTTCCTTTCGTTGTATTTTTATATCAGATATAGGTTATAAGTTGGGGTCGTGGTTGGATGGATTGTTTTTGAAGAGAGATTGAAGATCAAAGTTGAGCTTTTGAATGAAATTGTATTCCCTTTTTCCTGGGTCACGAGGACGCTTCCTTATTAAGTGTGGGGATATGTTGAGTGTTGAAATGACTTGTTTTTTGGCTGATTTTTGTTGTTTTTGAGAGCTGAATGGTTTATTTTATGAGATGATTGATTGGTTTGGAAGTGGTTTGAGAGAGTTTTGGATGATATTGATTATGTTTTGAGAGTTCATGATTTTCAGTGGAGATATGAGGTTCTGATATGTTCTGATTGGTTTTGATTGGTTCTGTATACCTTCTGTTGAGCTTCTGATTTGTTCTGTTTTGTTCTGTTTTCTCTCTGCAAGGAGGGATGGATTGATGATTGATGAAGATTGAGATATTTTGAAAGCTTATTGAATAGTTTTTTAGAGTTTGGAATGGTTTTGGTATGAGTTATGAGGTTTTGATGACCTTCTGTAACCTTCTGTAGGTCTTCTGTAGAGCTTCTGTCTCTGTACTGTAATTGTACTGTGACTGTTCTGTAGACCTTCTGTATATGTTCTGTTGGATGAGAGTGTAGCTTGGGAAATTTTTCTAACCTTGGAAAGAGGTGAATATAAGTGCAAAAGAGCTAAAAGAATTGAAAGAAGTAGCTGCTAAAGACTCAAGTGAAGACTGGAGTGAAGTGACAGTAGTGAGCTGTGAAAAGACACTATAGTGGCTCTGGTGACTCTTCATATCAGACATACCTCTTGGGAGGGGTATCCACGACCTAAGAAGGATTATTGAGAGTGATTATGAGAGATTGTAGTGAGGAGATGATGTATTATTGATGGAGAGAGAGAGAGAGAGAGTCAGAGATAGCCAATTCTATTAAAACAGAGTGATTGTATATGAGAGATTGAGAGAGAAGACTATGAAGATATTGAAGATGAATACTATGTGATGTATTTCCATTCAAAGATGGTGTATTCCTTTGCTTTCTTTGTTATATTGATGGATTTTATGAAGATATTGAAGAATATGGTTGATTCTATCAAATCCGTGGGAGGTCTACATGATGCTGCATGAAGATTTGTTGTACCTGGTGTTCTTTTCTTCATTGTGATCATATTAAACATAATAAACAAGCTTGTTGATGTTACAAGATAGATTTTCTTGCAAGAGAATTCCCTTTTCCTTGGTGTTCCTCTTGGGGCTCCAGGCCCAAAGCTGCTTATAACACAAGTTTTGTAAGGCTACCTAGCACTGCACCTTTATCTCAAGTGGGACATGAGGGTCCAATGGAAAGATAGTCTCAAATCCACCCATGAGCCTAAGTCTAATAGGTCATAGGCAAAACCATAGTCAGAAAAGAAACTCATCCTAGTTCAACAAGGTAGAACCTACCTATTGCCACATTGGCTTCAACCAGTATGTCAATGTCGTTAGGGATGCTACTGCAAAGTAATCCTAACCTCCAAAAGTCATTCAAACTCTGGGTAGGGGAAGCTATGGAAGCATAGGAACCATTTTCTGCATGTAGTGCAAAAGAACAACACTAATGTTGGGGCACTAATCCATTCCTCTAAGGGCACTCAAAGTTAGTACATTCTAGGATGGAGCCAAGAATCACCAAGAGAGGCATCATAGACATAATTGTAGTAATCAACATTGTTAATTAATAATCAGTGCTTGAAGCATGGGGAAAGTTTTCTATAGAGAGCATGCACTTTAACCTCATGTTGGCCGATGATATAAGGTTCTATCATTGGGAGTGTTGAAGGACTAGCCTGTCAAGGTCATGGGGATTAACTTCACAATAAATATCATGGTTATGAAAGGAATGGATTACAACCTATTGCTAGGCTACCCCTGGATACGAAATGCTCAACTTGTTGAGAACTAGCGCAACAAACAATAAGTGCAAGATGGTTGAAGTACATGGAGAGCTGGATGACCATGCCTATCCACATAGATACCATCTCTAGCATGCTCTGAGGAGACAAAACTATGCACCTACAACCAATACTCTCCACAAGAACATCTCTTGCCTTGAAGATGAGCAGGACTAGATGCACATTGTTGCCACTTTGGACTTACTAGAGTCATGGAAGAAAACGAGTATAAGAAAGCCTATAAATGAATGATTCAGCAAAGTGCAAAAGAGACCACCACACACATGTTTGAGGTTAGCATGATTGGATTGACATTTCATGTTATGATGAACCCAAAACAATCTTGACCTAGTTTTTTTTTTGTTTGGGGGGGGGGGGGGGGTGCGGGAGGTGGGGGTGTGCACTCATAAATATGTAAGCTTATCATGTAGATTCAATAGAATGGATTTTTAGATCCCTCTTAAAACCTTATTTACATACAAAAGGGCACCACTTAATGGAAAAATTCAAAGCTTGAATAGGAAAAGAGTGTGTTTTATTAATGATAATCTTATAAATAAGGAGTTTTTAATTAGGCTTTGAATGCACATGATAGTAACATATAATCAATCCCCCAAGCTAATCATCATGTCTATATAAAACTTGCCAATAACCTAGGATGCAATTATGAGTCTACTAATAGACTTCTAGTTCACTACTTAGTATATCCCTAAAGGATCGCAAACCCTGTTCTAGGTAGTTAGTAAGGTGAGGAGCTAGCTAGTAACCCTTCCCAAACTAACACATCCATTTCGCTCCTCTAAAGGACATTATGCACTAGGATGTTGAGCTTTATACCACCTATCTTTCACCCACAATAATGTGAGGCCATTTGTCTCAAAAATGTGGCTCACTCACCATGGCCACATGTTCCATACCATCAATGGCCATCCTACTCCAAGGCTAGAGAGATGTCTCAAGTACATTTCAGTTAACTCTCCAACAAGATGGAAGGGTAAGCACAAAGCAAGAATAGATCAGTCCACAAACTTAGCATACTACAAAAAAATCAACAATACATTGTTGTTTACTACATAAAGCATCGTTTTTCTAAAGAATAATAAAATTCATGATTAATAGTTTTCACAATAAGCAATGTGAACATAGACTACGATGCTTTGGTTTTGAGAGACATAGGAATTTAGTTGTCAAATGGAGCCAATATTACTTGCATTTAAACGGGCATTTAGAGTGATGACAACAATATGGATAGGAATAGTTTTCAAGAGCATGGTTTCATATATTAAAAGTCATTGCCAAGATGATGAAGGTAAAGAAATCTTGCAATTGGAATCAAGATCACCCTACTCGACAATGTTGCTTGGTATCAGAGCAGTCGATCAGATCTATCCATGTGCAGTATAGAAGCAGCTTGCATGTACATTGAAGAAGAGGAGAAGAATAAGGAAAGAAAAGGAAAAAGAAGTTATCTATCCACAACAATGCTCATCCACTTGTGTGTAGTGTGCTTCTTCTATGTGCCGCCTCCCTCAGGGTTTACCATGTCACTTATGCAACACTACACGCATTGCATCTGCTTCTTTCTCAATGACCTAATGTACCTTTCCACTACATCAAACAAGTTTCCCTTATCAAGCTATTCCATGTGGCACATCTATTGCATGTTCTGACTGATTGTCACTTGCTCTATCCTAGCACCTTTCAAGACAAGTGTCTCCTATTCATTGACCTGATGCACATCGTGTATCCCATCATTTTGCCTGTCAACGCTAGTCTCCCTCTATCGCCTCTTTGAGCTGATGTGACACTTGGACTGCCTCAATATTTTTTATGCTCATCCTGCTATCATGTCACTTGACTCTGCCTTGATGCCATGTCAACATCGACCTATACCAATTGTCACATTGAGGGAGAATTTTAATCTTGTTTAAAAATTTTAATATAAATAAAAATAATTTAAAATTTTTCAAAATATAAAAATGTGGTTGGAATTAGACACTAGCCACACTCACTCATGCGCTAAGACATTTCTATCATAAGCATATCAAATAAATGTGTGGGATTTTTGGCTCATATTTTAATTCAAAACAAGTTGGATTTCTTTCTATTTTGAGTTCTATTTATTTCCATTTTCTTTCCTTTGATTCACAAAGAAGTTATGTTTCGAGGGGGGATTGTAATCACTTCATATGTGACCTTTGACTTGAGCCTAAAAGATATATCCAAACATTTGACCTCTAGTCATTTGCCTAGTGCCTCTCTGAGCCACACTGGCTTTTGATCAACCTCTATGCTACACACGCACATCTCTAAACCATGTCCTACTTTGGGTCCTCGAGCTTGTCCAAAAACCACGTCATGAACATCCTCACATTGCACCTCTCTCACTTCTGTATCTCCATTCTAGAATTATTGTACATGATTAGACACTACCCCTTCAAGGTAAGACATTCCCATTTTCTTTTTTTGTAGGTTTCATATCACAAGTTCAATCATACATGACCCCAAGGGAAAATTTATTACTTATTATTCATCCTTGTGTGTGAACACACATTTTTGTGTGTAAAAGTGTGTGTCTAGATATGAACACCTTTTACACCACTTAGCATTAAATAACGTTCAAAGGGTCACTATCATCTCACCTATCATTTTCAATCTACCTTTCGATTTTTGTGCATGGAAAAGCTCTCTCTCTCTCTCTCTCTCTCTCTCTCTCTCTCTCTCTCTCTCTCTCTCTCTCTCTCTCTCTCTCTCTCTCTCTCTCTCTCCCCTTAGAGTTCCATCTATCGTAGCCTATTGGTTAAATGAGAACTCCATCACCAATGCGAACACAAAAAATCAATTGTATATTGAGCATATATGAGCATAATGCTCCTCTAAATTCAATTCTTGATAGAAAATCTTACATATCTTGTCCTCACTGGTCACTTGTGATGCTCTACATATCTCAATCTCAAGGGTGATGTGTGTGTGATAATACTCTAATCTCGCTAATAGCAATCATCATAGCATAGGACATATGTACTATCTATGTAGCTTGGTCATGTAACAACCATGTCCTCTACGAATCCAAGGAGATGATATATGTAATGGTACATCTTGGTGGGTATGAAACCTAACCGAGTCTATCAAGTATGTTTACGTATCACATCCTATCTTGGACCTCTATTTCTCTCCTCTTATGAGAGTTTAAGATTTGGGAAGTCGTCATTGGTTCCTATCGTGCTCAAAAGACTAGACATCTATATATATATAGCTGACATTTTCAGAACCATTTTAGTTTTCTAACATACTATGATAGGTGGCAACTATGCATAGCAATACTTTGTGATGCCCCTAGTGCTTGATGTGGTAGCTTGTCTAGGTTCATGGATCTAATTCCTCTAATTTAGGTGAAATGGTCTAGAACACGGTCCCCACTAGCATGGGGGACGTTGCAAGCCCTACTCAGATAATCTCTCATGGTATTGACGATTTACTATGGATCAACCTAGAAAGCAAATGGACAAAAAGTCTCCCCATTTGTCACTACTCATAAATGGAGAGTCTAAGAGTGCATATAGGTATTACACACATGATAGAAAGAATGCATAATGTATCAAATAATTGTACTTATATGTAAAATTATTGAAAATGGACAACTACATTGTATCTATGTAGTCTGGCAAATCCTCGTATCAAAATGTCTTAGTGTTCCTAACCAATGAAAAATAGCTCCTTGTGCTAGAAGAAGTGATGCCAAAGTATAAAATGAGTCTATACATGCACCTAGTTGCCTTTGTATGTGATGATTATCTCTCGTAGTAACCCTCCTGGTGGATGTGTAAAAGACCACCTTAGTCATCACAAAACTTATTAAGAGCCCGATGTATACAAAAATATATAAACATACATATGGCATTATAATCCTGCCTAAGTAAAATATCAAGATGGCATATAATACTAAAGTGGCTTATAATCTAGAGTGATGCACCACTCCCACCTTCTCTATCTATAACTACATAAGCTTCTATAAGTGTGTCAAAAAGTATCATGCTTCACCTCCATGATTTATCTCTTCTCTAATAGAACATCTAAGCATCTAACCCTCCCTACTACTCACTCATACAATGCAATGATGCCCCATATTATCTTTGATGGTATCCTAAGTATTTGTAATCTCAATAAAAAGTAATCCAATGGGACTATACCAAAGACTTTGCAAAATCCACAAATCATCGATAAAGTCTACACCCTTGTGCTCTCAGTTGCTCAATTAGGCCCCTTCAAGTAGAAATATGGTCTAGAGAAAGAGTTACTACAAAAACCAAGCTATCCAAGGTCTTGAACACCCTTCTACTCTATTGATTCCATGGGCTCATTTTCGAGCGTTGGTCCATGATACTTGGTTAAGATATGTAACACTCTGATAGTCCTCTAATTAGCTGGATTCTTAGGGTCACAAAATTTTTTGGAATGGGGACAATAGAGTTGTAAGAGAAACACTCCTTTGGAATCCCTAAATGATTTGTAGACCTTCCATAATGTAGCATCCTAATAGTTCTCAATGCAAGCTATAAGCAAAAAGTGTCAAAATGATGGATCTAGGATCAAGTTTGTTATTATAGGGGTGCTAGTGTTGTGGGGATCATGATTCCATCTCCAAGCCCCCTTCAAGTTTTGATGCTAAAAAATAATCTGTAATTTCTAGTATTACTTATCTTATGTTGTCGCTTTTGTAGTGAGTTTGAGCCGCATTCAAAAATCAAGTTTCAAAATGTCCCCCTAAATCCTTTTTCCATTTGAGATGCACACAAGTCTCAACTCTCACCATATAACCACCACTCTAGGGCATTATTCCTAGTTTGGCTTTAGAGGAGGAATGTGGTATATGAGAAGCTAGCAATACAAATGTGTGTAATACATTTATAGTTGCAATGTAAGCTCATCTAGTGGTGCCTCTAGATTCGATATCATCAAGCCCACGATAGAAGGCATCATCATATACGTGACTACCCTGGAGTGTGGAAACAGTAATAATACGATAGGTGGATATAGATGTCTAAGTATGGGGGAAAGGGGGACTGTTTGGGATGGGATGGGGGATAATCTAGATATGGTAGAAGGATGCAACATAAGTTTTCCAAAAGGTGAGATTGGATATGGATCATGGCTCTCATATCTACTCTAAGCCTCTCAAGTTGATACTCAAGAGTAGCTAGTGCAATTGCTACTACCCTTTATCTTGTGTTGACATCTTTTATAATGAGTTACGACTACACTTAAACATCTTTTACAATGAGTTAATTGCTATGTAAATAATAATGACATTCACACAGGTGACACCAGCACGCTAGCAGCAGGGACTGAAACGTGCACACCACGGCAGGCACACCTTCTGCCTTGACACACATCAGGGAATATATAACCAACTTGTGCTATTAAAAAAAATTTGTAATATATAACCACTTTATCAAAGTAATTTGTTTAGTTGTTACAGATTTCACGAAATTGAAAAGCTAACACAAGGGGATAATTCACTCACTAACATAGATCTATGTATGCAAGTCGTAATGGCAATCTCCAAAAGAATGGCCTTGTTTTGTGCATGGTTGTGCTCTCTCAAGCTCCGTAGTGTTTTCCAATTGCACCACCACCACATCACAACTCTCTCTCTCTCTCTCTCTCTCTCTCTCTCTCTCTCTCTCTCTCTCTCTCTCTCTCTCTCTCTCTCTCTCTCTCTCTCTCTCTCTCTCTCTCTCTCTCTCTCTCTCTCTCTCTCTCTCTCTCTCTCTGTGTGTGTGTGTGTGTGTGTTTTATGTTGAGGAGAAGCTAGGGTTCCATTACTTCAAAAGTGTGAGAAATGTGAGTTAAACTGGTAGGCCAAGTATGGTAATACTATTTTCTTGGGCACCTATGTCTACATGATGCATCACTAGACCATTGTCCTCTATAACTTTGGAATGAAAACTTTCTAGGACCAAAGTTGACTTGAACTCTTTGGGCTTTGGCACAACGTCTTGGGTTGTCATTTTTTACTCCAATAGATTGAACCTTATTTCATTTTCTTTCATTCTCCTTTCATCCATCTCTTTCAAAGAGTAGATGTCTTATGTATGGTTCTTCCATAAACAATAGGAAACAAAAAGCTATTGGAATTGTTTCTCATGTACACTTAGTGGCTAGGTGTCCCACTCAGTGGTATTTTTCGCACCATATGTTTGACCTAATGGCATCTTAGGCTACTCTTATAGCATTGGTGACACTAGTAGCATTCACTTGCAAGTCTTCAACTGCTCTGTTATCACATCCATCAACTCTTTCTTGATATTTGCTACTGATTTGGAGAAATAGTCCTTCAAACTTTCACCTCTTATTGCAATTACAATGGAGTTTTGGGATCTCTCTATGATCACCACATAAACATGCCAGGTTGATGCAGAAGGGATGTTGTTTAGATTCTAATTCAAGACTTCTTGTTGGGCTAGATTTGATCCCAATTAGTAGGATTCCAAGGTTCTTGTTGTTGATTAGTCAATGGTGGGATCAATTGAGACCAATGCTACTATGGTTGAGTCATCATTAAAGGCACAAATGGTGGCCACTGTGTTGAGTTGGAGCACTATACGAGGGCAATATTGGCATCCGTGGATAAAGATAGGGTATATCTTTGGGATTGAATTGGGATGATATGTTGCTCTTGGCATTAAGGGAGGCAAGCCTCACTCGATTCATGGTCAATCTAGCCTCTACTTCATCATACACTCTAGCATCTTCCAAGGCACCTTGCAATTTGGTTAGCCGTCTCAATTCAAGAAACTTTTGAGCCTTTAGTTGTGGCAATTTAAGGAATACTCCTTTTTGAATTCCATCATCCAAGTTGTGGTTAGACTATTTGTTTAGTATGGATTCCATTCTAGAGACATAGGATTCAACTCATTCTCTAGTCAACTGGCCTAAGTTCATGAATTGCTCTCTTATTCACTCTTCAAAGCCTTCACACTTGAACTTGATGAGAAAAGAATGCTTCAATTCATCCCATGTGCTCGATAGAATTTATATACATGAAGTTAGAGAGCTTAAGTAGGCTAAGTAGTCATCATTAGCAATAGGTTAGGCTCATAAAAACAGTGTAGAGTGGGCTAGATGATGAAAGAAGATCAAGTATAGGGAAGTAAACATGGTCAAAATATATGTCGAGATGAAATACTCAATGGTATTGTGCCTTTGTCCCTTGCCAAGACACCATCATGACAAAACGAGCAACATTGCCACTACAAGAATCCACCTAACCAAGTTGAGATGGAGCAATATCAAAGATCATGTGAAATTATTCGTGAATCAAGATTCCCAATTTGCATCGTTTCCCATCATAACCAAGACCACATAAACTTCTTATTCATGAAATATAGAGCAATACATCAAAATAACAAAGTTGAAAATGTGTTATAGAATATGTCTTTGCTAGCTTCTAGTTATCTATGCTTCGTTTTAACTCAAAAGTTTTAGACGTATCATGTCATGAGTACATAGGAGTTCTCTTAATAAACATTCCTTTACAAAGGGGCTTGCTAAATATTCTAAGAGAGGAAAGTATACATAGAAAGATCCTTTTTACTTAGTAAAAAGGGTATTTTCTACACTAGAGGTATGGATTACTTGAAAAATGTATACAAGGGATTTGTTTATAAGGGCTGGAATGCATGTGACACAAGAAATTTCTTGATAGTGATTGCCTTGGGATCCTAACATGCTAGTAAAAGAATCCTAGAAATTATTTTACTATTTGCCAAGTGGGCATGTCAGCCAAGCACATGCACTTGGCTATTGGAAATGTCTTTTGGCTATATTATTCTCACAAATGAACGACAAATTTTAGGGTTTCAAAGTCATTCCACGAGTGACTAAGATGAAATTTCATAATTTACTTGCATTTGCATTTAGGCACTACATTCCTTTCTCTCTTTACTAACTTTATGCCCTTTGCATTTAGGTGATACATCCTTTCTTCTCTTCACTAATGTCATGCCCTTTGCATTTTCATTCCCAAGCACATATGCAACATTTCTTTTCTAGACTTTCTAGTTGCTTTGGACCATGCCATGGAACTATCACTCATATAGTAAGGTGATTATGTTGATGACAATATCAATATTGGCAACCACAACAAGAACATACGAAGTGGATGAAGAGATAGAAAAGAAGTGGAGAAAATGGAAAGACTATGAATGTGAAGTATAAGAAAAGTCTAAGAGACTTGAGACACACCATAAGTTTTAAAATAAGGCTAGCTCTTGTACACTCAAAAGCTATAAAATCCATAAGGCTAAGGATAAGCCAACTCATTATACCACATCAATTATAAATTTCATAACCTTTTTAGAGAAA
>NC_141141.1:162040683-162068183 GCF_053477565.2 Lygodium microphyllum | reverse complement strand
GGGGGGGTGACGCGGGGTGGGGTGGGTCGAGCGGGGTTTTTGGAGGGGGGTGTGCCGTGTCGTGGGGGGTGACGCGGGGTGGGGTGGGTCGAGCGGGGTTTTCGGAGGCGTGGTGGGGTGGTGTGGAGGGAGCGGGGTTTTTCGAGGTGGGGTGCGGGGGGGCGTCGTGGGGGGGTGCGGTGGGGTGGGGGTGCGCCGTGTGGTGGGGGGGTGAGGCGGGGTGGTGTGGGTCGAGCGGGGTTTTCGGAGGCGTGGTGGTGTGGCGTGGAGGGAGCCGGGTTTTTCGAGGTGGGGTGCGGGGGGGGCGTCGTGGGGAGGTGCGGTGGGGTGGGGGGGTGTGCCGTGTCATGGGGGAGTGACGCGGGGTTGGGTGGGTCGAGCGGGGTTTTTGGAGGTGGGGTGCGGGGCGGCGTCGTGGGGGGGTGCGGTGGCGTGTGGGGGGTGTGCCGTGTCGTGGGGGGGCTGACGCGAGGTGGGCATTAGGGGAGTTTTGAGGTCTCGAAAATGCCTTTTAGGATGTGGAGAGAGAGTGCTCTAGACCAATAAGAGCAAAGCCTCCGTAATGGAACTTCTAATTTAAAAAAAATAAAAAATCATTTTACAAAAATATATAAATATGATAATATTACGAATTTGTATTTTTATTATGTATTTTTAGTCTCTTATATTCGTGATTATGACATATTTTGCATTAATGGCATAGAGTCTCGGCTACTTTTATTTAATGATGTTTCTAGATTAATGATAATGACTGATGTAATCGAAATTCAAATTGGTGAAAAGCATGGCGCTCAGTTTTTTCCCTCGTTTCTTTTATTCCTCTATTGTTTTTCCCTCCGTTATGATAGCCTAGTCCTCTCTCTCTCTCTCTCTCTCTCTCTATCTCTCTCTCTCTCTCTCTCTCTCTCTCTCTCTCTGTGCATGTATCTCTCTCTTCTACCATGGATACAGAAATTCGACCTTCAACAAGGCGTCCAAGCTCCCAAATCACATCCATATCAGTGTTTAACTCATTCCAAACTGATGGAAGATGGATTCCTACTATCATTAGCAAAGGTAGTTGGATCACCATGCAACAAGCAAAACGTGGAAAAAGGCAAAGACATGAGAGCTCGTTTATCTCTGCTTGGAAGGGCAGAATCCGAGATTTTAAGCTTGGAGCAAATAAGAATAGTATCAAAGAGGTACTAGTGCAACATGTGTTCATGCATAGAGAGCTATGTTTGAAACCTGGATCTTCAAAGCTTCCAATGCATAGACCAAATTGTAAGAATTTGATTCTTAAAGTTTTTCCTTTCTTAAACATGGTTTAGGTTTTTCCATTATAATATTTGTTTGTCTTGTAGATGTCTATCCCTCTAATCTTGAGGAATGGCAACCAGTGGAATCTATTATTGATGTTATTGATGTTATACATGGTTCAATTGGAGAAGAAATGTATAGAGGTAGAAAGAAGACAGAGCTTGCAGAGAATGGAATATTCTTTTATGACCATTCTTATGTTATTCCTATGCGGTGTTGCCAATGGGGATCAATAAAACTCCTTCCTTTGCCAGATTTTTCAAGCTTTGAGTGGCCTTTGCCAAGTCCAGCTACTAGTGAGGGCTATAGATGTAAGATATTTTCTGAGATCCAGAAAGCACTAAAATCTAATATCTCAAGTAGGCTAAGCAAAGTTACTTTATTTATGCCTATTAATATATTTATTGATTTCTTCTCTAATATGGAGATAAGAATAACAAAAACCATGCTTTCAGTGAAGAGACTAACATATGATCATATCATACAATTTGTTGATGAAGGATGGGATACAAGGACAGAAGGAAAAATTATATGTAAGATAGATCAAGACTCTATAGCTTGTAAATATATGATTGCTACTCAAAATTTTATCCTTAGCTTTTACTATAGTCGATGGCATTTTGTTGGTAGTAGTCTAGTTGCTTTAGACCAGAATCTTAATGATTTCAGCAAGGATCCTATTGTGGATCTTGATATTTGGTTCAACGAGTATATTATTGCAATCTTAAAGATCAGAAAATCATGTACGCTACATCAAGTGAGGATGGATTTACAAAATGAAGATATTGAACTACCATGCTCCTTTGTATTCCAACTTGACAAGAAACGAGTAAGTTTTCACATCATATTATATCTACTTAGATGTATATCAAGATCTCACTTTCTAACTAACAAACATTTGTAATTTATTTTTTGCAGATATCGAAAAGGAGAGAAAATAAAATACACTGCAATGACATTCAAGAAAAGATATCTTTACTATCAATATAAAATACATGTACAAATTTTGTAGCAGATGTCTATCTGCCATCTCTATGAGATATACAAGGGCTGAAGGGCAAATTTCTATATATGAAGGCCTACAAGGCGATATGGCAAAGCTATTTCTTTTTTGGAGAACTATCCTTTCTAGGAGTCCTTTTGCCTTTCTTTGATGTCTTGGGTATAGAAGGTGTTGAAGCTGTGGATTTGCCTTCCGTGGTTATAGGCACCGCATCTCCTTCATGGTGCAAATCCCCACCAATCTCTGTTGTTGGTTGTATACAATTGATTATCATATACTTCAAGAGCTTTGCTCTGATGTACCAAATATGCTCAGATGTATAGCAATCCTTCGAAAACTGTCACACATTTATAGAAAAAAGAGTTTTAGTTCATTATTGTTCTTACAATAGACTATATTTTTATCATCAATGGACTATTTGCAATTAATATCTATCTTAAAGTTTAGCATCTTTCATATTACCTTTACATGTTTATCATCATTAAGATAAACAAAGTTAACCATTCTTCTAGCATTTGCAATCACCCTCCAGCCACAAGAATGGCTATCATCCTGATGGGGACACTGCAACCACCAACACAAAGTAAAACTATAAAGAGGACGAATGGTAGTTCATAGAACAAACTCATGTTTCAATTATTTTAATGAATAACTTACTGCAACTTGTCTATATTGCATTGTTGCAAGCAAATCAGATGGCATAGGGGGTCTTTTCTCTAGCTCTTCAATTAATCTTTTGGCACCTCTGTATATAAAATATGTTGAAATTTAGAGTACTTACAAAAAAAAGAATTGAAATATCAAGGAGCCCTTGGATAATATAACTTACAATTTAGCATTTCCATGGCTTCCTTTCATAGAGTTGATTAAAAAGCATTGCTTATCCACAAGGTCTATTGCAATCAAGCTCCAATGAGAACTAAAAGCAATCATATCTCAACAAATTAGTAGGATAAAATCTCAAAAACTCTAATAGAATATTGAATCACTTACTTTTCATTATATGGAATTATAAGCAGCTCCAAAGTATCGAAGTTAATCAAATTGAGCCAGTGCTCAATAAAACTTGCATCAAGCTCATTCCTCATAAAGAATGAGATAGATGGATCAAAAACCTCAATTTTTTGTTGTATATCCAAAGGAAACTCATGCATTATACACCTAGAAAAGGCATAGAAATAGTGAGTATAAACAAGAAAAATCTTATTGCTAAAAAAATATCAAAAAGTATAAGTAATTATGGATGGACATACCTTAGGCCAGCAAGAATAAGACTGTCATTTACTTCTCTTCTTTTATCCTTAAGAATCTGAACACATGCAGCATCAAAGGAGATAACCTCAGTTCTTTTGCCTAAGTCACCAGGTAAGAAACAAAACACACTAAATCCTTTTGGATTAGTTGCTTCAAGAAGGGTGGCTAGCTCATTTTCAAAGGACTCTAGTTGCTCTATTTCCCTTTCTTCAACCCTTTGCCTCCTATACTCTCTCCATTTATCTGCTTGTTCCTCTTTAGCCTTCTCCTCTTTTTCATGTTGCCTTGTATCCTTCTCATGGGTGACATCCTCAACCCTGACACCAGAATCATCTTTCTTTCTTCTAGCTGGGGGCACATTAAGGATATTAAATGTCTTCATATCAGTGAGGGGAATTGGCTCAAGGACCTTTGAAAATCTATATCTTAGCCTCCTAAGAATTACCATGTCCTTGTCCATGAGTGTGAGCCTATGAGCATGAGCAGCACAAATGTAGGCATCTTGGAAAAACTCAATTAGAAAATCCTCTGTGGCTTCTTGTATACAATTAAGAGCTGTTCTTGTCCATCTGAAACTATCCAAACTATATCTGTCACAAATTTCCCTGACAAGCCTCTGAAAAGACAACTTTGGAATTGCATTGTCAAGAGCATTTACTGCCTTCCTAATCTCCCTTAGACACCTGACATTTTGAGAAAACCTTCTCCTTGGCTTTGACTTTCTGGAGAGCTTCTGAGGCTTTGAAGACTGATGAATCTTTGATGCTAAATCCCTAGGATCAATCTTCTCTTTTCTTGCTGTTGCCTTAGTCCTAGCCATCTGCCAAAAAAACATATGTTACTTCTTCTCCAGCATGTAAAGCAAAACGCGAGTCCTAGACAAGAGTTATCTATGCTGCATGGCGTTTTCTCGTATCAGCTGAATTTTTCTCGAGCTGTCTAGTGAAACGCGAGTCTCAAGCAAGGCGCCTCCTTGCAGCTGCTTCTTTTCGCGTTTCACCGGACTTGTTGTCCATTGTGTCCAGTGAAACGCGAATTTAAGCCAGGAAACCTGCTTGAAGTACCTTATTTTCGCGTTTCACCGGACAGCTCATGAATAGCATAAAAATTGACAAAACCAAGAAAAAAGAGCTTTGATCCAAGGAAATCTTTTAAGATTACTTAAAATATCCATAGAATTAGGGAGGAAAGAAACAGGCACCGAGAGCATGGAATTCTCAGATAAGTAATTATTTACAGCAGCATGGATTTCAGATAGCTCATGCAGATCACAGTAAGATTTTCTTAAATATCCACAATATTACGGAATGCTTTCACTGTGGAAAAAATTCTTTTGTAGTGGTCATGAGCTAATAATAACATAAAGGATTAAGGAAAAATATCAAAACAATGCATTGAATGGAGCTTGTTATTGAAAAGCAAGATACAGAAACCATACCTTCTTCTTAGCTTGTTCTTCACAATCTGAGCCTAAAGATGACAATATGCTTGAAGGTTTGCTTTGTTGGGGAAGCAGTGAAATGCTTGGAGATTGGAAGGAAATGCGTGGAGACTGGAAGGAACACCAAAAACAAAGATGGAGTAGCGATGAAATGCGATGAAAGCTGAAGGCGGTGAATTTGCATGGACTCAACGTTCTTCGCAAAGTGTTAATAACACACGTGTGACGTACTCTCGCTTATCGGAATTTTTTATTTACTTGGAAAAGGGTTATTTAACACACGTAAAACGTATTTTTGGAAAAAGAGAATGCGCACGTCTTCTGAGGAGTTTATTACGCTGTGTTAAGTCACACACGTGTACATGTATTTTCCATTATTACACAAACTTTTTCGTTGGAACTATCACCACATGCTTAACGGTCGATATAAAAGCATTTCAAACCCATTTCTCCGACATTGTCTTCTTCTCTGCCAAAATTTCGTCTCGACTTCCCTTCAAGGTCCTTGCATCCTGTGTGGAGAGCAGTTCAACAATCTTTGATAGGTAACAATTTTTTTTATTACAAGCATTTTAACAAAATAAATTTGATTAATATAGAAAGAATGTTTTATAACACTTAAACAATTAAAGATGTTATGTGCTTTCTATCTTTCAAATGCAGCATATCTTTTCCAAAAATGATTATATCATCAATTTGTGTGTTTCCATAGAATTTATTTATTGTTCATGTTTCTTTTCTTCATTTGCAATTTTTGACAAGTAAAACGCGAGACAATGTCTCTGTTGATGATATTTTTCTTAGTATCGCGTTTCACCGGCCACATTTTAGAATAATTTTTGTCTTCAAGCTAGTGTCTGATGAAACGCGATTCCTTCACAGGCATTTGCCTTACACACTTGAATTTTCGCGTTTCACCGGTCAACTAAAAAAATTCTCCTGTTTTGATTTTTTTGTCTTGGAAAATCAATGTTGGGGCCTCTTTCCATGATATCATCTTGTTTTATTGGATATTGGTTCTTTTCTGCTTTTTTTTTCAGGGATAAATATTTTTCTGGTCAAAATGACAAAGAGGAAGCTATCTCTGGAAGGAATGGATGAGGAGGAGATAATTGAGACATCTGATGATAGGCTCTTTGATTTTTTACACATCACTGGAAATTCTTCCAAGTTTTGCTATATCAGGGAAATTTTCAATGTTCCTTTTGATTTGAAGGAGTTATTAGAGGATCTTGATGATAAACTTAAGGAGTACAGATGTTTTTATGATAGACATGTGCAAGGTTTGGAAGTCAATGGATTTGTTCATTATAGTGATGTCATGGGAGCCACCAATACATCCAGGTCAACTTTGCTCGGCAGGTTCAACCTCATTGATGAGGAATTCAGAAAGAAAGAAACATGTTGCCCTTTCCACAGGTACCAACACCAATGCCTTCTAATCCACAAGGACGTTGGATTTATTGTGTATCTTCAGTACATGGAAAATTCTTCTCCAGATATAGACCAACAGAGAAAGCTAGAGGATATTGCAAGTATGGATAAGGAGGTCGAAGAGAAGGAGGAGATGTTCCAAGAAGATGTTGAGAATCAACTTGTCCAAGGTTTTGATGTAGGTTTATTCAAGAGTGACAATATCACAATGGTGGAAGAAAAGGAGATTGAGCCAAGTGCACAGGTTGATGAAGAAGGTCCTCTTGCCTGTGTTCCAACATTTCCCACTTATCTTATCAACAAGAAGAGATATGTGTTGCTAAATGATATTCAACATCTTTTTGATCTTAGAGAAGATTATTGCTTAGCAATCCTTGCAGGTTGGGGCAAAAATGACATGAATTTTATAGGTTATGAACAAGAACCACTAGCAAGTCTTGATGTTGAGGGAGAGAATTTCCAAGATAGCTCTATAGCCTTACATACATGTATTAATCAGATCATAGAATACGAAAAGGGGGGGCTACCTACAGAAGAAGAGTTCTTGCAAGTCCAGAAGAAACTTCATATTGATGATGTAGGGTATGAAGAGAGATTGAAGTCTCCATCAGATGAGAAGCCCAAGAGTTCAATAAATCTTTATGATGATAGTCTTCTTGAAGAAGATGAACACCCTAAGGTATGAAATATAATTCGAAGTTACCCATTGAGTTTATGTTAGACTTTATTATGCATTATAGATAAATATCTTATATCTTGTACTGTTGTGGTTTGTTCTATAGATTGAGATTGAAGATCTGGACAACTTTCTTGGAAGGGCCAAGGGCTCTAGGCCAATGAAGCTTGGAAAAAATCAAAGCCTTGGCCATTATATTGGAAACTTAAACAATCAAACAATTGTAATATATCATAGTAGATTGTCAAGCTCTCCAAGTCTACCAATGATGGCTTTGAGAGCTATCTCAAAGGTTATTGGATCTCAAGTTTTCAGCAGAGGTTTGGACAAGATCATTTTGGTGGAGAAGGAAGAAGCCATAAGAGTTTTTGGCTTTATGCCTGGATACAGTGGATCTAGAGCTGGATATTTTGGAGTTCTTGGCTCCTATTTGCTCTCTTATGTAGGAGATAGTAAGAATTTGAAGCTTCTTCCGGGCTATCGAAAACAAGAGTTTTTGAAATACAGAGGTCTTATTGAGTGGGATGAAACAAAAGATTCCTCTAGAGGCCCTGTCGAGCTACCTGAAACCAAGGACTCCACTGAAGGCCCTGTTGAGGTGCCTGAAACTAAGGACTCTTCTGCAACACAATCAGACTAGAAGATGCCAAAGATTAAGGGTTTCTTGAAACCCATCTTTTTCCAACTCTTTGTTTGGTTTGTAACCATTCTGTAAATCTTTGCTTTGCGCAAGAATTTAAATATCTATCTTTTCTTCTTTGGGTAACAATTTGTATAGTCCTTGCTAAAGATGATGTATTGCTTGATGTGGTTGTATCTTTAAGCTTGAATTTATGCCAAATTTGTCGATAGAACCATTGAAAGACCTCTAATAAACTGTTGGCTTTGTGTCTTCCACCTCCATGTCTTGTATGTCTGAAATATTTTGTTCTTGCTTGATAATGTGATTTTTCCATACCTTGGGTTGACCAGATAGATAGAGATCCATATTGTTTAATAAAGTATGGAGCATGGTTGTATAGAATATGCTGCATAGTCAACAAATAAGGAAAGTTATTAAAAAACATTATATGAGTTCGACAATGAAGAAACAAACATATACAAACTTCTTACCATATAGTGAGTAAAGTGTTGATCACCCCAAGCTTCTGTCATCGCCTTTTTGAAAAGGTTCAATTGGTTTTTAAAGTCTTTGAGATCATCGTCATTCCATTCAGTCTTATCACAATAAAAAAACACTTTGTCTAGTGTTTCCCAAACTTTAGCTTTTCTATTTCGAGCTTGTCCATTATCAGTGTGATCCTTAACTGCATTATGTAGGGATTTCCACTGATTAAATTTAATAGTTGAGCCACCATTTCTCGAGTTTATCTTGCCAAGTCTCCCATGAAAGCCTAGAAACCTTCTAGCCTTCACTCCACCAATAGATGGTTTTTTTGGGACACAATTACCATCCTTAGACTTTTGAAGATCTGGTTCAATAACAACATTGCCACCATGCAAACCAATTGCAGAGAGAACTTTTTCAACCTTTGTTATAGCATCTGTTCTAGTTGATAATGGCTTCAACTTCCATGCAAATCCTATATAGAGATGAACAAGCTTTTCGATTATCCTGCAAAGTGCATGAAGTGTACAAATATGGGCATTCGCTAAAGGAATGTCCAAGACTGGTTTAAACTGTGGATCCTTATTGTGCCTAGAGGGAGCTCTATTCCAATTGCTTGAGTTTAACTCTACAGCTGGTGACATGCAGTATAAGCAAGGAGATCTCGAGTTAGCTCCCTTTGATACATTATACATACATTTGAGTGTCTTTAGGTCACCAGCTATGTGCCACTCAATCCTGTAGTTCCCTAATCCTTCAACAAATAGCTCTTCTCCTGCTTGTTGCCTTTGAATAACATTAGGTATTGATGTTTGATGAAAAACCCAATATAGTATATCAAAATTCTCAGTATCTACCTCAAATGCTCCTAGCCACCAGATGTTATATTCAGATTGAACACTAAATGATGTTGAGTGATTGCAATGACTTGACGAAAGTGCTCTATTCATCAAGGTGATAGAGATTCTCTCCAATTTTTTACATTTCAGAATCTCACTTTCATCAAGTTTAATCACAAATCTAGCCACTCCCTGTGCCTCAACTACTGACAAGTCATAAAATTTGATCATTAAGCATTGTAGGGTGGGCAAGTCAAGGAAAATATTGTTAAATTCATTGAATGTAACCTCCTTTTTCTTGCCCTTGAAGCTAGCCTTGATATGAAAAGGCTCACCTAGAATCTCCATCACTTTGTTATTAACTCTCTGTCTGATAGTCCTAACCACAAATGGTTTCGGAAGTATGCAATTGTGTACCTGTCCTTGCTTCATATTTGATTGTAAAAGTTGGAAAAGTTGCATATAAGCATCTCGACTGATACCAATACTATCCAGTGTCTTCTGTACTAACTCAGAATCCAAAGAATGATCCTTCACAAATGACTCCAAGCATTGTTTCTTTGCCTTTTTAAATTTCTTCTTCTCCAAAATATCCTTTGAAACCACTGAAGGAAGAAGATGATAATAAAACTGAGCTGCTTTTAAAGAATCTCTTTCACTTGCATTTGGTTGTAGAAGAGATCTAAGCAAAATTAACATCACAAATCAATGCAAGTAGTTTAAATAAAGCCATATTTAAGATTTTTCAAGTGAAAAAAAATATACCTTGCTGCTTGGATTCTTTTACCACAGCCTCCTCCTCCTCGTTTGAGATTCTCAATATTTTTAAGAGCTCTTTGTCGATTTCGAAGGCCTAATAAAGTTTGCTTTTGTTGATAAGCTTTGATACGCTTTTCCAATGAATGAATTTTTTGTTGACAATCCTCTAGCTTTTGCAACAACTCTATATTGTGTTTCATCAAAAGATGATTCTCTAGTCCAAGGATATCCTTTTCTGCAACAAGATTAAGTGTATAACCTAAAAATCCATTGTAGCCATCGCCAATAAACCTCATTAATGACGAGCTATTATAGAAAGGAGGAGTGCTATTTCTGCTAGGATCTTTGGGATATAGCTTTCCATCTAACCAAAGATCAATATTCTTCTTTCCTTCAAACCTCAGTATATGTTTCATAGACTCTGTAACCGTGATAGATTTTGTTCTCTTTCTTATCGGTTCATACTCACTGTCCAACTCAATATGAAGATGATAGAGAGGTCTTTTATGAGAGCTACAGAGATCATTAGATGATTGATCCATAGCTGAGTTACAGAGATCATTGGGTGATTGATCCATAGCTAAGGATATGATTAGAAGCAAGAACGAAAACAAAGAAGAGACTAATAAGGAGGAGAAAAAAAGAAGAGAGAAACGATGGAGAAACGATGGAGGGAGGCAATCGAGTATCCACCAAAATTCAAATTGAATATTACTTTTCACTTTAATGAGGAGAGGTAAGATCTTCATTATGACAACCTTGCCAACTTTATGGCGACCTAGATTTCTAGGTTTGATGTGACCACGAGAATATCACGACAATGACTTATTAACGAATTTTGATATTTTAACTTACCAAAATATAAACCTTTTAAAAATTCTATAAAATGATTTTATTTCATAAATTGTTTTCTCTCTCTAGGATCTCTTACAGGGCATTTTCGAGACCTCAAAACTCCCCTAATGGTGGGTCGAGCGGGGTTTTCGGAGGCGTGGTGGGGTGGTGTGGAGGGAGCGGGGTTTTTGGAGGTGGGATGCGGGAGGGCGTCGTGGGGGGGTGCGGTGGGGTGGGGGGTGCGCCGTGTCGTGGGGGGGTGAGGCGGGGCACGGTGGGTCGAGCGGGGTATTTGGAGGAGAGGTGGGGTGCTGTGGATGGAGCGCGGTTTTTCGAGGTGGGGTGAGGGGGGGCGTCGTGGGGGGGTGCGGTGGGGTGGGGGGTGCGCCGTGTCGTGGGGGGTGACGCGGGGTGGGGTGGGTCGAGCGGGGTTTTCGGAGGCGTGGCGGGGTGCTGTGGAGGGAGCGGGGTTTTTCGAGGTGGGGTGCGGGGGGGCGTCGTGGGGGGGTGCGGTGGGGTGGGGGGTGCGCCGTGTCGTGGGGGGGTGATGCGGGGTGGGGTGGGTCGAGCGGGGTTTTCGGAGGCATGGTGATGTGGCGTGGAGGGAGCGGGGTTTTTCGAGGTGGGGTGCGGGGGGGCTTCATGGGGGGGTGCGGTGGGTTTGGGGGGTGTGCCGTGTCATGGGGGAGTGACGCGGGGTTGGGTGGGTCGAGCGGGGTTTTTCGAGGTGGGGTGCGAGGGGGGGGATATGCGCCGCGTCGTGGGGGATGCGGTGGGGTGTGGGGGGTGTGCCGTGTCGTGGGAGGGTTGACGCGAGGTGGGGTGGGTCGAGTGGGGTTTTCGGAGGCATGGTGGGGTGGTGTGGAGGGAGCGGGGTTTTTCGAGGTGGGGTGCGGGGTGGCGTCGTGGGGGGGTGCGGTGGGGTGGGGGGTGTGTCGTGTCGTGGGGTGGTGACGCGGGGTGGGGTGGGTCGAGCGGGGTTTTCGAGGGCGTGGTGGGGTGGCTTGGAGGGAGCGGGGCTTTTCGAGGTGGGGTGCGGGGGGGCGTTGTGGGGGGGTGCAGTGGGGTGGGGGGTGCGCTGTGTCGTGGGGGGGTGAGGTGGGGCACGGTGGGTCGAGCGGGGTTTTTGGAGGAGAGGTGGGGTGCTGTGGATGGAGCTCGGTTTTTCGAGATAGGGTGGGGGGGGCATCGTGGGGGGGTGCGGTGGGGTGGGGGGTGCGCTGTGTCGTGGGGGGTGACGCGGGGTGGGGTGGGTCGAGCGGGGTTTTCGGAGGCGTGGCGGGGTGCTGTGGAGGGAGCGGGGTTTTTCGAGGTGGGCTACAGGGGGGGTGTCGTGGGAGGGGTGCGGTGGGGTGGGGGATACGCTGTGTCGTGGGAGGGTGAGGCGGGGTGGGGTGGGTCGAGCAGGGTTTTCGGAGGCGTGGTGGTGTGGCGTGGAGGGAGCGGGGTTTTTCGAGGTGGGGTGCGGGGGGGCGTCGTGGGGGGGTGCGTTGGGGTGGGGGGTGTGCCGTGCATGGGGGAGTGATACGGGGTTCGGTGGGTTGAGCAGGGTTTTTCGAGGTGCAGTGCGGGGGGGATATGCGCCGCGTCGTGGGGGGTGCACTGGGGTGTGGGGGGTGTGCCGTGTCGTGGGGGGGCTGACGCGAGGTGGGGTGGGTCGAGCGGGGTTTTCGGAGGCGTGGTGGGGTGGTGTGGAGGGAGCGGGGTTTTTCGAGGTGGGGTGCGGGGGGGCGTCATGGGGGGGTGCAGTGGGGTGGGGGTGCGCCGTGTGGTGGGGGGGTGAGGCGGGGTGGTGTGGGTCGAGCGGGGTTTTCGGAGGCGTGGTGGTGTGGCGTGGAGGGAGCCCGGTTTTTCGAGGTGGGGTGCAGGGGGGGCGTCGTGGGGAGGTGCGGTGGGGTGGGGGGTGTGCCGTGTCATGGGGGAGTGACGCGGGGTTGGGTGGGTCGAGCGGGGTTTTTCGAGGTGGGGTGCGGGGCGGCGTCGTGGGGGGGTGCGGTGGCGTGTGGGGGGTGTGCCGTGTCGTGGGGGGGCTGACGCGAGGTGGGGTGGGTCGAGCGGGGTTTTCGGAGGCGTGGTGGGGTGGTGTGGAGGGAGCGGGGTTTTTGGAGGTGGGATGCGGGAGGGCGTCGTGGGGGGGTGCGGTGGGGTGGGGGGTGCGCCGTGTCGTGGGGGGGTGCGGCGGGGCACGGTGGGTCGAGCGGGGTATTTGGAGGAGAGGTGGGGTGCTGTGGATGGAGCGCGGTTTTTCGAGGTGGGGTGGGGGGGCGTCGTGGGGGGGTGCGGTGGGGTGGGGGGTGCACCGTGTCGTGGGGGGTGACGCGGGGTGGGGTGGGTCGAGCGGGGTTTTCGGAGGCGTGGCGGGGTGCTGTGGAGGGAGCGGGGTTTTTCGAGGTGGGGTGCGGGGGGCGTCCTGGGGGGGTACGGTGGGGTGGGGGGTGCGCCGTGTCGTGGTGGGGTGACGCGGGGTGGGGTGGGTCGAGCGGGGTTTTTGGAGGCGTGGTGATGTGGCGTGGAGGGAGCGGGGTTTTTCGAGGTGGGGTGCGGGGGGGCTTCGTGGGGGGGTGCGGTGGGGTGGGGGGGTGTGCCGTGTCATGGGGGAGTGACGCGGGGTTGGGTGGGTCGAGCGGGGTTTTTCGAGGTGGGGTGCGGGGGGGGGGATATGCGCCGCGTCGTGGGGGATGCGGTGGGGTGTGGGGGGTGTGCCGTGTCGTGGGAGGGTTGACGCGAGGTGGGGTGGGTCGAGTGGGGTTTTCGGAGGCATGGTGGGGTGGTGTGGAGGGAGCGGGGTTTTTCGAGGTGGCGTGCGAGGTGGCGTCGTGGGGGGGTGCGGTTGGGTGGGGGGTGTGTCGTGTCGTGGGGTGGTGACGCGGGGTGGGGTGAGTCGAGCGGGGTTTTCGAGGACGTGGTGGGGCGGCTTGGAGGGAGCGGGGCTTTTCGAGGTGGGGTGCGGGGGGGCGTTGTGGGGGGGTGCAGTGGGGTGGGGGGTGCGCTGTGTCGTGGGGGGGTGAGGTGGGGCACGGTGGGTCGAGCGGGGTTTTTGGAGGAGAGGTGGGGTGCTGTGGATGGAGCTCGGTTTTTCGAGATAGGGTGGGGGGGGCATCGTGGGGGGGTGCGGTGGGGTGGGGGGTGCGCTGTGTCGTGGGGGGTGACGCGGGGTGGGGTGGGTCGAGCGGGGTTTTCGGAGGCGTGGCGGGGTGCTGTGGAGGGAGCGGGGTTTTTCGAGGTGGGCTACAGGGGGGGTGTCGTGGGGGGGTGCGGTGGGGTGGGGGATGCGCTGTGTCGTGGGAGGGTGAGGCGGGGTGGGGTGGGTCGAGCGGGGTTTTCGGAGGCGTGGTGGTGTGGCGTGGAGGGAGCGGGGTTTTTCGAGGTGGGGTGCGGGGGGGCGTCGTGGGGGGGTGCGTTGGGGTGGGGGGTGTGCCGTGCATGGGGGAGTGATACGGGGTTCGGTGGGTTGAGCAGGGTTTTTCGAGGTGCAGTGTGGGGGGGATATGCACCGCGTCGTGGGGGGTGCGGTGGGGTGTGGGGGGTGTGCCGTGTCGTGGGGGGGCTGACGCGAGGTGGGGTGGGTCGAGTGGGGTTTTCGGAGGCGTGGTGGGGTGGTATGGAGGGAGCGGGGTTTTTCGAGGTGGGGTACGGGGGGGCGTCGTGGGGGGGTGCGGTGGGGTGGGGGGTGTGCCCTGTCGTGGGGGGGTGACGCGGGGTGGGGTGGGTCGAGCGGGGTTTTCGGAGGCGTGGTGGTGTGGCATGGAGGGAGCGGGGTTTTTCGAGGTGGGGTGCGGGGGGGCGTCGTGGGGGGGTGCGGGGGGGCCTCGTGGGGAGGTGTGCCGTGTCATGGGGGAGTGACACGGGGTTGGGTGGGTTGAGCGGGGTTTTTCGAGGTGGGGTGCGGGGGGGCGTCGTGGGGGGGTGCGGTGGGGTGTGGGGGGTATGCCGTGTGTGGGGGGCTGACGCGAGGTGGGGTGGGTCGAGCGGGGTTTTCGGAGGCGTGGTGGGGTGGTGTGGAGGGAGCGGGGTTTTCCGAGGTGGGGTGCGGGGGGGCGTCGTGGGGGGGTGCGGTGGGGTGGGGGGGTGCGCCGTGTCATGGGGGAGTGACGCGGGGTTGGGTGGGTCGAGCGGGGTTTTTCGAGGTGGGGTGCGGGGGGGGATATGCGCCGCGTCGTGGGGAGATGGGGTGGGGTGTGGGGGGTGTGCCATGTCGTGGGGGGGCTGACGCGAGGTGGGGTGGGTTGAACGGGGTTTTCGGAGGCGTGGTGGGCTGGTATGGAGGGAGCGGGGTTTTTCGAGGTGGGGTGCAGGGCGGGGTCATGGGGGGGTGCGGTGGGGTGGGGGTGTGTCGTGTCGTGGGGGGGTGATGCAGGGTTGGGTGGGTCGAGCGGGGTTTTCGGAGGCATGGTGGGGTGGCTTGGAGGGAGCGGGGTTTTTCGAGGTGGGGTGCGGGGGGGCGTCGTGGCGGGGTGCGGTGGGGTGGAGAGGTGTGCCGTGTCGTGGGGGGATGACGCGGGGTGGGGTGGGTCGAGCGGGGTTTTTGGAGGGGGGTGCGGTGGGGTGCGGTGCGGAGGGGGTTTTTGGAGGGGGATGCGATGCGCCCCCCCATGACACCACACCACGCGACGCGCCCCCCCCATGACATCCCCCCAACGGGATTCCCCCCTCCCCGCCCCCCCATGACATGACGCAACATGAGGTGCCCCCTCCCCTTAACACACACACCCACCCACCGCGATGCCCCCCCCAACACACACCACACCATGTCGCGACGCCCCCCTCCCCCTCCCCCCCCGCCCCATGACATGACACGACGCGACGTGCTCCCCTCCCCTTAACACACACACCCCACCCCTCCCCCCCCTCAACACACACCACACCACACCACACCACCCCTCCCCCCCCCCCCCAAAAAATTCGCCCCCCCCCCTCAACACACACCACCCCACCCCTCCTCCCCCCCTCAAAAATTCCACCCCCCCCTCAACACACACCACACCACACCACCCCACCCCTCCCCCTCCCCCTCAACACACACCACAGCACACCACCTCTCCCCCCCCTCCAAAATTCGGTCCCCCCCCTCAACACACACCACACCACCCCTCCCCCCCTCAAAAATTCGGCCCTCCCCCCCCCCCTCAACACACACCACACCACACCACCCCTCCCCCCCCCCTCCAAAATTCACCCCCCCCATCACACACCACCCCACCCCACCCCTTCCCCCCCCCTTCAAGATTCGGCCCCCCCCACCTCCCCCCCCCTCCAAAATTTGGCCCCCCTCACTATGACATCCCCCCCACCCATAACACAACACAACGTGACGCGCCCCCCCATGACATCCCCCCCACCCCCCAATGATACGACATGATGCAACGTGCCCCCCCTCTCCCCCTTCCCCCCTCCACACACCCCACACCATGTCGCGACGTGCCGCCCCCTCTCCCCCTTCCCCCCTCCACACACCCCACACCATGTCGCGACGTGCCGCCCCCCCCCCCCCAATGACATCCCCACCCCACCCCCCATCCATGACACAACACGATGCGACGCGCCCCCCCATGACATCCCCCCCACCCCCCATGACACGACACGACACGATGCGCCCCCCCATGACACAACACGACGCGACGCACCCCCCCTCCCCCTTCCCCCCTCAACACACACCACACCATGTCGCGACGTGCCGCGCCCCCCCCCCCCCCCCATGACATCCCCACCCCACCCCCCCACCCATGACACGACACGATGCGACGCCCCCCCCCCCCCCCATGACATCCCCCCCTAATGGGATCCCCCCCTCCCCGCCCCCCCATGACACGACACGACGCGGCGTGCCACCCTCCCCTTAACACACACACATCCCCCTTGGGGGGCCGAATGGTGAGGGGGATGTCATGGTGAGGGGGGCCGAATTTTGGAGGGGGGAGAAGGGGGGAGGGTGGGGGAGCTGAATTTTGAAGGCGGGGGGGCGAATTTTTGAGGGGCGGGGGGAAGGGGTGGGGTGGGGTGGTGTGTGATGAGGGGGGGGGGGGGCGAATTTTGGAGGGGGGGAGGGGTGGTGTGGTGTGGTGTGTGTTGGGGGGGGGTGGAATTTTCGGGGGGGGGGAGGGGTGGGGTGGTGTGTGTTGGGGGGGGGGGGGGGGGGGGGGCGAATTTTTGGGGGGGGGGGGGGGTGAGGGGTGGTGTGTGTTGAGGGGGGGGGAGGGGTGGGGTGGTGTGTGTTGGGGGGGGGGCAAATTTTAGAGGGGGGGAGGGCTGGTGTGGTGTGTTGACGGGGGGTGGGGTGGGGGGCGGTGGAATTTTTGAGAGGGGGGGGGAGGGGTGGGGTGGTGTGTGTTGAGGGGGGGGGCTGAATTTTTGGGTGGGGGGAATGGGTGGTGTGTGTTGAGGGGGGGGCCGAATTTTGGAGGGGGGGGAGGGGTGGTGTGGTGAGGTGTGTGTTGAGGGGGGGGGCGAATTTTTTAGGGGGGGTGAATTTTATGGGGGGGGAGGGGGAGAGGTGGGGTGGTGTGTGTTGAGGGGGGGGGAGGGGTGGTGTGGTGTGGTGTGTGTTGAGGGGGGGGGAGGGGTGGGGTGGTGTGCGTTGGGCGGGGGGGCGAAATTTGGAGGGGGGGAGGGGTGGTGTGTGTTGGGGGGGGGGGGTGGGTGTGTGTGTTAAGGGGAGGGGAGCACATCGCGTCGTGTCATGTCATGGGGCGGGGGAGGGGGGCGTCGCGACATGGTGTGGTGTGTGTTGGGGGGGCCATTGCGGTGGGTGGGTGTGTGTGTTAAGGGGAGGGGGGTGGGGTGGGGTGGTGTGTGATGAGCGGGGGGGGCGAATTTTGGAGGGGGGGAGGGGTGGTGTGGTGTGGTGTGTGTTGAGGGTGGGGGGGGGAAGGGGTGGGGTGGTGTGTGTTGAGGGGGGGGCCGAATTTTGGAGGGGGGGGGAGGGTTGGTGTGGTGTGGTGTGTGTTGAGGAGGGGGGGGTGGAATTTTTGAGGGGGGGGGGTGGTGTGGTGTGGTGTGGTGTGGTGTGGTGTGTGTGTTGGTGGGGTGGTGTGTGTTGAGGGGGGGGGAGGGGGGGGCGAATTTTTCGGGGGGGGAGGGGTGGTGTGGTGTGTGTTGAGGGGGGCGGGGCCGAATTTTGGAGGGGGGGGAGGGTTGGTGTGGTGTGGTGTGTGTTGAGGGGGGGGGAGGGGGCCGAATTTTTTGGGGGGGTGGGGTGGTGTGTGTTGGGGGGGGGCAAATTTTTGGGGGGGGGAGGGGTGGGGTGGTGTGTGTTGAGGGGGGGGGGGGGGGGAGGGGTGGTGTGGTGTGGTGTGTGTTGAGGGGGGACGAAATTTGGAGGGGGGAAGGGGAGGGGTGGTGTGGTGTGGTGTGGTGTGGTGTGTATTGAGGGAGGGGTGTGAATTTTTGAGGGGGGGGAGGGGTGGTGTGGTGTGGTGTGGTGTGTTGAGGGGGGGGTGGGGGCCGGTGGAATTATTGAGGGGGGGAGGGGGAGGGGTGGTGTGGTGTGGTGTGGTGTGTGTTGAGGGGGGGGGCAAATTTTGTGCGGGGGGAGGGGTGGTGTGGGGTGGTGTGTGTTGAGGGGGGGGGGGCGAATTTTGGAGGGGGGGGAGGGGTGGTGTGGTGTGGTGTGTGTTGAGGGGGGGGCGAATTTTTTCGGGGGGGGAGGGGTGGGGTGGTGTGTGTTGGTGGGGGGGGGGGGGCGGGGTTGTGTGGTGAGGTGTGTGTTGAGGGGGGGGGGCGCCAATTTTTTAGGGGGGAGGCAAATTTTTTGGGGGGGGGAGGGGTGGGGTGGTGTGTGTTGAGGGGGGCGGGAGGGGTGGTGTGGTGTGGTGTGTGTTGAGGGGGGGGTGGTGTGCGTTGAGGGGGGGGGGCGAAATTTGAAGGGGGGGGAGGGGTGGTGTGGTGTGTGTTGAGGGGGGGGGAGGGGTGGGGTGGTGTGTGTTGAGGGGGAGGGGGGGGGAGGGGTGGTGTGGTGTGGTGTGGTGTGTATTGAGGGGGGGGGAGGGGTGGGTGTGTGTGTTAAGGGGAGGGGAGCACGTCGTGTCGTGTCATGTCATGTGGCGGGGAGGGGGGCGTCGCGACATGGTGTGGTGTGTGTTGGGGGGGGCATCGCGGTGGGTGGGTGTGTGTGTTAAGGGGAGGGGGTGGAGTGGGGTGGTGTGTGATGGGGGGGGGGATTTCGGAGAGGGGGGGAGGGGTGGTGTGGTGTGGTGTGTGTTGAGGGTGGGGGGGCAGGGGTGGGGTGGTGTGGTGTGTGTTGGGGGGGGGGCGAATTTTGGAGGGGGGAGGGGTGGTATGGTGTGGTGTGTGATGGGGGGGGGGGGGGTGGTGTGGTGTGGTGTGGTGTGTGTGTTGGTGGGGTGGTGTGTGGTTAGGGGGGGGAGGGGAGGGGTGGGGTGGTGTGTGTTGAGGGGGGGGGAGGGGTGGTGTGGTGTGGTGTGTGTTGAGGGGGGGGCGAATTTTTGGGGGGGAGGGGTGGTGTGGGGTGGTGTGTGTTGAGGGGGGGGCCGAATTTTGGAGGGGGGGGGAGGGGTGGTGTGGTGTGGTGTGTGTTAGGGGGGGGGGGGGGGCGAATTTTTTAGGGGGGGGTGGGGTGGTGTGTGTTGGGGAGGGGGGCGAATTTTGGGGGGGGGGGGGGGGAGGGGTGGGGTGGTGTGTGTTGGGGGGGGGGAGGGGTGGTGTGGTGTGGTGTGTTGTGTGTTGAGGGGGGGGGAGGGGTGGGGTGGTGTGTGTTGAGGGGGGGGCGAAATTTGGAGGGGGGAAGGGGAGGGGTGGTGTGGTGTGGTGTGGTGTGGTGTGTGTTGAGGGGGGGGTGCGAATTTTTGGGGGGGGAGGGAGGGGTGGTGTGGTGTGTTGAGGGGGGGTGGGGGGCGGTGGAATTTTTGAGGGGGGGAGGGGGAGGGGTGGTGTGGTGTGGTGTGGTGTGGTGTGGTGTGGTGTGGTGTGTGTTGAGGGGGGGGGCGAATTTTTGCGGGGGGGAGGGGTGGTGTGTGTTGGGGGGGAGCGAATTTTTTGGGGGGGGAGGGGTGGGGTGGTGTGTGTTTGGGGGGGGGGAGGGAGGAGGGGTGGTGTGGTGTGGTGTGTTGTGTGTTGAGGGGGGGGAGGGGTGGTGTGGTGTGGTGTGTGTTGAGGGGGGGGTGCGAATTTTTGGGGGGGGGAGGGGTGGTGTGGTGTGGTGTGGTGTGTTGGGGGGGGTGGGGGGCGGTGGAATTTTTGAGGGGGGGAGGGGGAGGGGTGGTGTGGTGTGTGTTGAGGGAGCGGGGAGGCAAATTTTGCCCCCTCAAAAATTCTGCCCCCTCCCCCCTCAACACACACCACAACACACCACCCCTCCCCCCCTCCAAAATTCGCCCCCCCCTCTCAACACACACCACACCACACCACCCCTCCCCCCCCCACCCCCCCTCAAAAATTCGGCCCCTCCCCCCCCTTCAAAATTTGGCCCCTCTCAACACACACCACCCCACCCCTCCCCCCCACCCCCCAAAATTCGGCCCCCCTCCCCCCCCTACAAAATCCCCCCCCCCTCAACACACACCACCCCACCCCACCCCTCCCCTCCCCCCACCCCCCCTCAAAAATTCGCCCCCCCCTTCAAAATTCGGCCCCTCTCAATAGACACCACCCCACCCCTCACCGCCCCCCTCAAAAAATCGCCCCCCCCCCTCAACACACCACCCCACCCCCCCTCAAAAATTCGCCCCCCCTTCAAAATTCGGCCCCTCTCAAAACACACCACCCCACCCCTCCCCCCCCCAAAATTCGGCCCCCCCTTCCCCCCTCAACACGCCATGTCACGACGCGCCCTTCCCCCCCCTCCAGAATTCGCCCCCCCCCCAAGGAAAATTTCGGGCTTTGTAGGTATGCCTTGCCGTTGGAGCCGAAAACACCTATGAGGGAGTACTCCTTGTAGCTCCCTCACCCACGGTTTGGGCGTCGAGTTGATACGCGTTGATAGATCCACCCACCCTCCGTGACATGGTCCCTTGCTGAGCCCGTGCAAGCTTGTAAATGTTTTCTATCTATGAATATGACTTGAAGCCCCCAAGATGGGCCCTCAAAAATTCTGCCCCCCCTCTCCCCCCTCAACACACACCACAACACACCACCCCTCCCCCCCTCCAAAATTCGCCCCCCCCTCTCAACACACACCACACCACCCCTCCCCCCCCCCAACCCCCCCTTAAAAATTCGGCCCCCCCTTCAAAATTTGGCCCCTCTCAACACACACCACCCCACCCCTCCCCCCCCCCTCCCCCCCTACAAAATTCGCCCCCCTCCCCCCCCCCAACACACACCACCCCACCCCTCTCCCCCCCCCACCCCCCCTCAAAAATTCGCCCCCCCCCCCTTCAAAATTTGGCCCCTCTCAACAGACACCACCCCACCCCTCTCCCCCCCTCAAAAAATCGCACCCCCCCCTCCCCCCCCCCCTCAACACACCACCCCACCCCCCCTCAAAAATTCGGCCCCCCCCTTCAAAATTCGGCCCCTCTCAACACACACCACCCCACCCCTCCTCCCCCCCTCAAAAAATCGCCCCCCCCCAAAAATTTGGCCCCCCCTTCCCCCCTCAACACGCCATGTCGCGACGCGCCCTTCCCCCCCTCCAAAATTCGCCCCCCCCCCCAAGGAAAATTTCGGTCTTTGTAGGTAGGCCTTGCCGTTGGAGCCGAAAACACCTATGAGGGTAGTGGTGCTTGCTCCATCGAAACACTCCTTGGAGATCCAAGGGAGGGTGAGGTGAGGTGTATGGTCCCCGCATCCGTCTTGTCCGCGAGGAGTGTCTCGTGAGCAAATGCTATGTACCCCCCGCCGAACGGTTAGGCTCAAGGGACTTGTGGTGATCCTTGCCAGGACATCGCGTCGTGGCGGTCAACATGTGCCCACTAGGCGGTGAGGAGCGAAGTGCGGTGCCTTGAACACGTGTCTCGTTTTTGGCGAGATCGTGTTCAAGCTCCATGGTTCTCAATGCTAACGGCGATTCTCGTCGTGAATATTGTGCGGCTTGTATCGATACAGATGGACCGAAACCGATGGAACGATGTGATCGAGGTGCTTCTTCGTCGGCGGAGCTTGTTCCCGGTGGGGTTGAGTGCACCTCATGATGGGCTCTTGTTGACGCGAAACGGTGGAATGCATGAGCGTCTCCATCGTCTTTCGACTCGACACGAGCTCGGAATGTGGCAGACAAGACAACGTGGAGCACGCCTCGTGCGTGGTGGTGGTGATGGCCAATGCACATGCTCGTGTGCGGCTTTGTCCACTGTGGGAAACGAAAGCATGCCCTCATCCCATCCCCATTTGTCCTTTTCTTTTTCTCCCCGTAAACTCTCGAGCCTTCGTGCTCCTCCCCTCTTTCTCTTTACATCAAGAACAACACATTGGTGATGAGGTCGTGCCTTTTTGCCCCGCAGCCACACTTGATGTGGAGTGGGAACGCGCAGCAGCGGTGCTGCTCGTGTGACAAAAGATAGCTACCTGGTTGATCCTGCCAGTAGTCATATGCTTGTCTCAAAGATTAAGCCATGCATGTGTAAGTATAAACTCTCTTGTACTGTGAAACTGCGAATGGCTCATTAAATCAGTTATAGTTTCTTTGATGGTACCTTGCTACTCAGATAACCGTAGTAATTCTAGAGCTAATACGTGCACCAACTCCCGACTTCTGGAAGGGACCCATTTATTAGATGAAAGGCCGATGTGGGCTTGCCCGGTAATGCGGTGAATCATGATAACTTCCCGAATCGCACGGCCTCAGTGCCGGCGATGCGGGGGGCAGAATTTTTGAGGGGGCGTCATGGTGGGTGGGTGGGTGTGTTAAGGGGAGGGGAGCACATCGCATCGTGTCATGTCATGGGGCGGGGGGGGGCATTGCGGTGGGTGGGTGTGTGCTAAGGGGAGGGGGGCACGTCGCGTCGCTTCGTGTCATGGGGGGCGGGGAGAGGGGGATCCGATTGGGGGGGATGTCATGGGGGGGGGGTGCGTCGCGACGTGTCATGTCATGGGTGGGGAGGGGGGTGGGTTGGGGATGTCATGGGGGGGGGGACGCAGCACGTCGCGACATGGTGTGGTGTGTGTTGAGGGGGGAAGGGGGAGGGGGGGGCGCATCGCATCCCCTCGTGTCGTGTCATGGGGGGGCGCATCGCGTCGCGTCGTGTCGTGTCATGGGGGGTGGGGGGATGTCGTGGGGGGCGCGTCGCATCGTGTCGTGTCATGGATGGGGGGTGGGGTGGGGATGTCATGGGGGGGGGAGGCGCGGCACGTCGCGACATGGTGTGGTGTGTGTTGAGGGGGGAAGGGGGAGGGGGGGCGCGTCGCGTCGCGTCGTGTCGTGTCATGGGGGTGGGGGGGGATGTCATGGGGGAGCGCGTCGCATCGTGTCGTGTCATGGATGGGGGGGTGGGGTGGGGATGTCATTGGGGGGCCCGGCACGTCGCGACATGGTGTGGTGTGTGTGGAGGGGGGAAGGGGGCCGGCACGTCGCGACATGGTGTCGCGTCATGTCGTGTCGTGTAATGGGTTCGGGAGGGGGTGGGGGGGGGATGTCATGGTGAGGGGGGCCGAATTTTGAAGGGGGGGGAGAAGGGGGGAGGTGGGGGGGGCCGAATTTTGAAGGGGGGGGTGAATTTTTGAGGGAGGGGGGAAGGGGTGGGTGGGGTGGTGTGTGATGAAGGGGGGGGGGCGAATTTTTGAGGGGAGGGAAGGGGTGGGGTGGTGTGTGTTGAGGGGGGGGGGGGAGGGGTTGTGTGGTGTGGTGTGTGTTGGGGGGGGGGGGCGGTGGAATTTTTGGGGGGGGGCGAATTTTTGAGGGGGGGGAGGAGGGGGAGAAGGGGGGAGGTGGGGGGGCCGAATTTTGAAGGGGGGGCGAATTTTTGAGGGAGGGGGGAAGGGGTGGGGTGGGGTGGTGTGTGATGGGGGGGGGGGAGGGGTGTGGTGGTGTGGTGTGTGTTGGGGGGGGGGGGGGGGGAGGGCTTGTGTGGTGTGGTGTGTGTTGGGGGGGGGGGTTGTGTGGTGTGGTGTGTGTTGGGGGGGGGGGGGCGAATTTTTGAGGGGGGGGGGAAGGGGTGGGGTGGGGTGGTGTGTAATGACGGGGGGGGGGGGGGACGAATTTTGGAGGGGGGGAGGGGTGGTGTGGTGTGGTATGCGTGGGGGGGGAGCAAATTTTTGAGGGCGGGGAGGGGTGGGGTGGTGTGTGTTGAGGGGGGGGGGAGGGGTTGTGTGGTGTGGTGTGTGTTGGGGGGGTGTGGTGTGTGTTGGGGGGGCGGTGGAATTTTGAGGGGGGGGCGAATTTTTGAGGGGGGGGGGAGGGGTGGGGTGGAGTGGTGTGTGATGGGGGGGGAGGGGGGCGAATTTTGGAGGGGGGGAGGGGTGGTGTGGTGTGGTGTGTGTTGGGGGGGGAGGGGGCGAATTTTTGAGGGGGGGGGGAGGGGTGGGGTGGTGTGTGTTGGGGGGGGGGGGGAGAGGGGTTGTGTGGTGTGGTGTGTGTTTGGGGGGGGGGAGGGGTGGTGTGGTGTGGTGTGATGCGGTGTGTGTTGAGGGGTGGGGGGGAGGGGTGGGGTGGTATGGTGTGTGTTGAGGGGGGGGCTGAATTTTTGAGGGGGGGGAGGGGGGCCCAAATTTTTGAGGGGGGGGAGGGGGGTGTGTGTGTTAAGGGGAGGGGAGCACGTCGCGTTGTGTCATGTCATGGGGGGGCGGGGAGGGGGGGATCCCATTGGGGGGGGCGCATCGTGTCGTGTCGTATCATGGGTGGGGGGGGGGATGTCATGGGGAGGGGGGGGCGGCACGTCGCGACATGGTGTGGTGTGTGTTGAGGGGGGAAGGGCGAGTGGGGGCGCGTCACGTCGTGTGGTGTCATGGGGAGGGGCGCATCACGTCACGTCGTGTCATGGGTAGGGGTGGTAGGGTAGGGATTTCATGTGGGGGGGCGCATCGCGTCGTGTCATGTCATGGGGGTGGGGGGGCATGTCATGGTGGGGGGCGCGTTGCATCGTGTCGTGTCATGGATGGGGGGGTGGAGTGGGGATGTCATGGGGAGGGGGGTGGGCACGTCGCGACATGGTGTGGTGTGTGCTGAGGAGGGAAGGGTGAGGGGGGGTGCGTCGCGTCGTGTCGTGTCATGGGGGGGGTGCGTCGCGTCGTGTCATGTCATGGGTCGGGGGGGTTGGGGTGGGGATATCATGGGGGGGGGGAGGCGCGTCGCGTCGTGTCATGGGGTGGCACATCGCGTCGTGTCATGGGGGGTGGGGAGGGATGTCATGGGGGGCGCATCGCATCGTGTCGTGTCATGGGGGGGAGGGGCGCATCGCGTCGCATCGTGTCGTGTCATGGGGGGTGGTGGGGGATGTCATGGGGGGGCGCATCGCGTCGTGTCGTGTCATGGGGATGGGGGGGATGTCATGGGGGGGGGAGGGGGGTTGTCATGTTATGCTGGGGAGGGGGCGCGTCGCCTCATGTCGTGGCATGGTGGGGGGGAGGGGGCATCGCGACACCCCGCGACACCCTGCGTCACCCCCCACGACACGGCACACCCCCCCACCCCACCGCACCCCCCACGACGCGGCGCCTCCCCCCCCCCACCCCACCTCGAAAAACCCCGCTCCATCCACACCACCCCATCCCACCTCCAAACACCCCGCTCTCCACCCATCGTGCCCCGCGTCGCCCCCCACGACACGGCGCACCCCCCACCCCACCGCACCCCCCCACGACGCCCCCCCGCACCCCACCTCGAAAAACCCCGCTCCCTCCACACCACCCCACCACGCCTCCGAAAACCCCGCTCGACCCGCCCCACTCCGCGTCACCTCCCCCACGACACGGCACACCCCAGCGCACCCCCCCACGATGCCCCCCCGCACCCCACCTCAGAAAACCCTGCTTCATCCACACCACCCCACGACGCCTCTCGAAACCCCGCTCGACCCACCCCACCCCGCGTCACCCCCCCACGACACGGCACCCTCCCCCCCACCCCACCGCCCCCCCCACGACACGGCACACCCCCCCACCCCACCGCACCCCCCATGACGCCCCCCGCACCCCACCTCGAAAAACCCTGCTCCATCCACACCACCCTACCACGCCTCCAAAAACCCCGCTCGACCCACCCCACCCCGCGTCACCCCCCACGACACGGCACACCCCCCACCCCACCGCACCCCCCACGACACCCCCCGCACCCCACCTCGAAAAACCCCGCTCCATCCACACCACCCCACCACGCCTCCAAAAACCCCACTCGACCCACCCCACCCCGCGTCACCCCCCACGACATGGCACACCCCGCCACCGCACTGCACCCCCCATGACGCCCCCCGCACCCCACCTCGGAAAGCCCCGCTTCATCCACACCACCCCACGACGCCTCTCGAAACCCCGCTCAACCCACCCCACCCCGCGTCACCCCCCCACGACACGGCACACCCCCCCCACCCCACCGCACCCCCCAAGACGCGGCGCATCCCCCCTCCCCCCACCCCACCTCGAAAAACCCCGCTCCATCCACACCACCCCACCACTCCTCCAAAAACCTCGCTCGACCCACCGCACCCCCTCCCACGACGCCCCCCCGCACCCCACCTCGAAAAACCCTGCTCGCTCCACACCACCCCACCACGCCTCCGAAAACCCCGCTCGACCCACCCCACCACGTGTCACCCACCCCCCCACGACATGGCACACCCACCCACCCCACCGCACCCCCCCACGACGCCCCCCCGCCACCCCACCTCGGAAAACCCCGCTCGACCCGCCGCACCTCCCACGACACGGCACACCCCACCGCACCCCCCAACGACGCCCCCCCGCACCCCACCTCGAAAAACCCCGCTCCCTCCACCCCACCCCACGACGCCTCCAAAAACCCCACTCCACCCACCCCACCCCGCGTCAGCCCCCCCACGACACGGCACACCCCACCGCACCCCCCCACGACGCGGCGCATACCCCCCCACCTCGGAAAACCCCGCTCCCTCCACACCACGCCACCACGCCTCCGAAAACCCCCCTCGACCCACCCCACCCCGCGTCACCCCCCCACCCCATCGCACCCCCCACGACGCCCCCCCGCACCCCACCTCAAAAAACCCGCTGCATCCACACCACTCCACCACGCCTCGAAAAACCCCGCTCGACCCACCCCTCCCCACGTCACCCCCCGCGACACGGCACACCCCACCCCAGCCCCCCTCGCCGCGGCGCATCCCCCCCGCACCCCACCTCGAAAAACCCCGCTCCATCCACACGACCCCACCACGCCTCCAAAAACCCCGCTCGACCCACCCCACCCCGTGTCACCCCCTCCCCCCCACGACACAGCACACCCCCCCCACCCCACCGCCCAGCTTGGAAATCGCACGGCTTCGCCGTGCGAATTGTAGTCTGGAGAGGCGTCCTCTGCGGCGGACCGAGCCCAAGTCCCCCTGGAAAGGGGCGTCAGAGAGGGTGAGAGCCCCGTCGAGCTCGGACCCTGTCGCTCCACGAGGCGCCGTTGACGAGTCGGGCTGTTTGGGAATGCAGCCCTAAGTGGGTGGTAAATTCCATCCAAGGCTAAATATGGGCAAGAGACCGATAGCGAACAAGTACCGCGAGGGAAAGATGAAAAGGACTTTGAAAAGAGAGTTAAAAAGTGCTTGAAATTTCTGGGAGGGAAGCGAATGGAGGCCGCGGGTGCACCCCGGTCGGATGCGGAACGGTGCGAACTGGTCCGCCGCTCGACGCGGGGCACTGGTCAGCGTGGGCCGGTGCGGCGGGACAAGAGCGGGCTTTAGATGGCTCGCCGATGCCGTCGCGTCGGCCGAGGAACGAAACGTGCGCCACTCGTGGCGGGCTCTGCACCTGCACGCTCGGGACGCTGGCGCTCTGGGCTT